>NC_072734.1:30636333-30703026 GCF_026930045.1 Uloborus diversus | reverse complement strand
CAAGGTTAGCCATACCACCCAGAGCTTGCTTCCTGTAAAAATAAATTGGATAGCTATAAATCTTTAAAAACATATTGACTAAAATTATTAATTTGAAGGGATTATGACCATTGGACAACTGAGTAAATTTTAAGTATTATGAAGTAGAAGTGTAATGAATTGTGATTAGACTCAATACATCGGCTGTTTGGTTGAAATCGAATTATGTTCGGCTTTTTGGCTGCTAAAGTACTCTTACATTAAGTGCATTCGATAGGATTAAACATTTTTCTCAATGCTAACGAAAATCAGGGAGAATTTGCAGCACCTTGTTCAATTAGATCCCATGCCTTGCCACCATCAGGAAAAATCATTTAAAACATGCTTGTGTTTTTAAGTTGACCATTTATTGTTTTTCTTCAAAACAATTTGATGTGTAATTACACGTGTATAAAAATAATTAAAAAAAAAAATCCGATTTTCTAGTTTAGGCTTATGACAGACTGAAGCAAAAATGAACACGTAAGAGAAGAGAAAAATTGATGTAGTGTTAATCTTTTTAATGCACAAATTTGCTTCAGCATATTTGGTGCTGATTTTAAATGAAAATTGAGCTCTAGTCAGGATTTCGTGGAATTTACTTTTACAATCAAGATTGTTTTAAAAACCGCGGTTTACAAACTGCTTTTCAACTAGTGCACAAGTAATTCACGTGCAAAAATACTCTTTCTATACATGTGAGTGAGCGTAAACTATATTCAAGAATTAGGTGGAGGTTCGCATGATTCAAATTATTTTTATGCTAATGCTTTAGCAATTTCACAACGACTTTCGGTTGAAACATTCCTAGTATTCCATTTTTATTCTATCACTTCAGAGAAGGGGAGATTTCGGCTTCCCGCAACTATGCGAGAACCTTACATAGATACCGTATAGTTACGTAGCAAGGATTCTGTTTTGGGAGGGGCCCAAGTGCTTAAATTAAAGAGAAGATCACATTAATTACTTTTCAATATGTTGGGCAATTTAAAGAAAATGGCAACTTTTATAAAACACACATTTTCAAAACTTATTTTATTTGAATGATTTTATAAATTATTTCACACATTGAGAAAAGTGCTATAATTTTTTTTTTATTTCATTTGAAATACATTCACTTTTAAAGCAATAAATAGACTTATTGCAATGATGGAAATGCGTGAAAAATTATTATTTATCAAATTTAACCTATGTTTTGTAAAGTTAGAGTATCTGGAGCTCCCCCTAAAAACTGTCCGCAATAGAAGTGTTAAGCACGTTAGATGCGATGGATAGAGGAAGATAGTAAAAACCGTCCGTCGAAAAATTTTCGAAATTGAAATCTTAGAGAGCAATTTCGGGCTATGTCTTTGGTAGAAACTTTAACGGGAAAGTTGAAGGTTTGGGAACATCTCCCTTGGAAATTTACTGACATTCATGGTCTAAAAACGCATTTTAAGCTCTTTGATGCTGTATTTAGTGGTAGATCAGGGTTCGGGAAATGCCTCTAGAAATGTTTTGACGTTGAAGTTTTAAAAACACAGTTTAAGGCGGTATGTTTAAACGGTATAATAGGAAGCAGAAGCTCTACTTTAGGAATCAATTTTTGAATGCGTTTTTTTTTTTTCGATGTTCAGTTGATTTTTTAGGATTTTTCTATCGGGTTTTGTTTTTCTTATTTCTTCAACTTTTGTTTTTGTTCGTATAGTTCAAGATAGTTACTTACCTAAGGAAATAATTTGATTTGTCATATTTTTCAATTGTGATTGTTTATTACAACGTTTTTATTATAGCATTGTTTATTTGGCGAAACACTTTACATTTCAGGGGAAAAAACTCCGCTTCACTCGCTAAAGGGCAGGGTTACGTTAGCGTGTTAAGCGATGAACTATGTAGTTTTAGGATTACTTTGAGTTTTATAGCTCTTGTTAGTATTTTTGTGTGTTATGGCGAATAGTTTTAAATTCCAAAGAGCCTTTATTAGGTCTTTTGAAAAGCTGTGTACGTAGTTTAGTTGAAGAAAATTGATCATCTCACTTCAGAAGGGAGCGGGGGGGGGGGGTGTATTTCTTTTGCTCAACGGAATTCCTTTACCTTCTTAGCACGGGCATCGCCGTGCGGGTACTGTTAGTCTCAAATAAAATAAATAGAATGATTCTATTTATTTTATTTTAAATTTTGTTTTGTTGTTGCTGCTCAGACGAACTTTATTGCTACAGAAAAGCTCAGATTTTTGAAGTCATAACTTCTTATGGGAGAGTAAACCAATTTCTGACATAACGCGCGTAACGGCGCAGCTCTCGTCTGGCATTCCTTTCGTTCGCGCATACGACAGAAGCGTGCATGGTCGGGGAAATTTTGTTTCTTTGTTTTGGGTCAGGTTTAAGCGTAAAGTGATAGTAGAAACAGTAATGAAACTAACAGAAGATGGATGATCTTCGTAACCTAACGCAATCTCCTAACGAAAGGTGAGTTTAATAATACAATACCAATAACATTGTAAACAATATATATTCGAAACAGCATTTAATCTTTAAATTTATTTTCAAACCAAAACATTTTTGCACACTCAAAATATCTCGCTTCATTTAGGGTTTTGAACTGTGATAAGGTGTACATATTTTAAACGAACTTCATCCCCGCAGACTCCGCAACGCGGGGGTTGGGGACGGCCGAAAAAAACAAAAAATAATAAATAAACATTTAATTTGTGCATCACAGAATAAAATGTAAACTGACTTTAACTTTAAAACAATCACTCGTTAAAAAGTTAGTTATTTGGGGGGGGGGGGGGGGACCAATAAAGTGTGCGGTTAGGGTCCCTGGCGATTTTTGCAAGGGGAGGGGCAAAATATAGATCTTAGCCTGGTCGTAATAATACGCCTATTTTATCGTTTCAGATTTAAGCTTAACCTAGTGGTTTGTTTATGGTGATAACATTTATTTACAATTAACGTTTTAAAACAGTATTAAATCTTTAAATTTGTTTTCAAAAAAAAAAAAAAAAACATTTTTGCAATTAGTTATACTAAAAATATCTCGCTTTATTTAGGGTTTTAAACTGTGAAAAGGTGTATATAATTAGAACAAATTACCGTATTACCCTGCATTTGCCGGCATGCCGCAAAATATGAGGGTCACCAGGTTTTCAACAACCCTTTCCTGGTCCTTTCCGGCATGCCAGAAAAAACAAGGTTAAAAAAATCATAACAATTTAATACTATAACAAATATATATTCAACTTTTTTAAAAAATAATATAAGTTCTTCACTGGTGTGCTAAGCACATGAGTATAGTTCTTATCTACATTTTTTATCCAAATTATTGTCACCAAGTGATTCTTTGTAACATATACTATTTAAATACATTGTTTTGTGAATATTTGTGAATGGGAAAGATTAAAATAAAATTCCTGAAAAAGTGGCATCTAAATAAAATACATGAAGGCATAAAAATTTATAAAGTGATTTCAGATTTCTCATTTTGAGCTCAGCTGCAGATTCCATTTTTGTGCTTAGCCCGGCAGTACAGATCAGTTTATTAGTGTTAATAAACAGTTTAATTTTGTACAAATATTTATTAACTATAGATAACGCATCATGAAACTACCACGAATTTTTTTCATCTCGACGACCTGGAATTTATTGGTTCGTTTTTGAAAAGGAGATTACTTTGGGAATTTATTATTCTTTTTCCTTGTAGAGTTCGCTTTGCGGTTGAAACAGAGGGAAAAAACTTACTTTTGTGTGGTTTCAAAATGAACCTTGAATTATCCGGCATGCCGGAAAATTCGAATTTCCCGGGACGCTGGTCAACCTCGCTTTTTTTCGGCATGTCGGCTAATGCGGGGAATACGGTACATCTCCGCAAACTCCGCAACGCGAGGATAGAGGACGGCCGAGAAAACGAAAATAATAAACATTTAATTTGTTCATCACAGATTAAAATCTAAAATATTTCGTAAGTTTGAGTTTTTTTCTGATAAACGAAATGTTTAGAAACGACGCGTCATTTAATCTATTGTTTTTGCGCCAACATCAAAACTTACGTTTAAAAGTCTGAATGGCAATCAAAGAACAAAATTATTTTTCATTTAGAACAATTTTAAAGTCGTTTTTTTTTCAAAAAATTTTTTTAATAAAAATCTCACCTTTTCTACAATCCAAATTACAATTACAAATGATTAATAAGCCAGAAGAAGCCACTACAAGTCACGAAACTGTGTCTTGATGCAATCTTTGCAAGATTTTTAGATAACATACAATGCAAAAATTTCGCTGCTTATTATAGCTACCATAAGGCAATTGTTACTTCTAAAGGATTAAATAATGATAATTTAATCCTATGTAGGTTATCAGTTTTGCGAGCGTCCCGTGACGCAAATTTTTTTTTCTTATAGAATGCGTTTTGTTCTTACTGCAGAAAGAAAAGTGGGTTAAGTTTTTTCTTGTTGTGCATAACAGTTTTAGTTTCAGTTATGTAAAATAATTAAGTTTTACCGTTTATAACAACTTTTATTTTTAAATCAGTAGGTCTCTGTATGTTCTAGTTGCCAGTTTCCTTTGTATGTTCTATTGAGCCGAAACTTCAGCTATTATAAAATTTGCACCTTATGACTTGGTTTCGATATAGCACGGTACACATTCCTTAATATACATTATTTCAAGGTCTCGCATAACACGGTTTCGATATAACACGATACACATTGACTTGATTCATGATATGTACATGATTAGTTAAGTTAAAAAAATAGTAAAAAAACCATTTATAAAAAAAACTTCTTGTATAACACGGTTTCGATACTAAACGGAACGAATTAACCATGTTATACGAGGGATACCTGTAATGGGTCGGTTTACTTCAGTCAAAAGTACTACTTTTAGTCATTGAAATGGATAGAATGAGCAAAAAAAAAAAAAAAAAAAAAAACATGGGCCCAGAAAATACTTTTATTTTCCCAGCAGTTTTTTTTTAAATTAATTTTTTAAAATTTCCGATTTTTCAAACAAGGCGTGTTCTTTATGACGTGACAAATGCTTTGCCGCATCTTTCTACTACATTTTCACGTTATGATAATCAAGCAGCGAATGAAAATTGCACTCCACGCTTGCTATCAACCATATCGTTGCCAATACACGTGAGTAAAGATGCGAATTAAATATTTAGCTCCGTGAGAGTGGCAACGTAGAATTGCATTTCATCATTTGTGATGTCATCGCCAAGAAATGTAAACAATAAAAGCTCACCGATTAAGGTAATTTTTTAAAAATATTAAGCTTAAACAAATTATTTAAAAAATGGTCAGAGCCTATGTTTTTAAACATGCTCTTTTAGAAAAAAATACTTTTAAAATTTTGCAAACGACCCCATTATAGAGCAAAAGTTATTTACATGCCTTTAACTGGAGACGTAGATTGTTTTAAATCTCAGAAAAAAAGTTAAGATATTATTATTTTACTTTACTTAATTACGCTGTGAGTCCATTAACCCCCTTTTTCCCCCCAAGGCAAAATAGCAAATTGATTGAGAGTAAGAGAGAAAGTTAGGGTTGAATGTAGCCCATTATGTGGCTGTTTGTGGTGCAATAAACCTCTTGTCACCAAAAGTGAAAACAAATTCATTATTCTTAATTTTTTATTTATGAGATTTTTTCTTGTAGTTTTTGTTATTTCATATACTGAAGTCAATTATTTTCCTTCTGTATGATGTCGTTAAGTTGTAGTTTTCTCTTTAAGTAATTTTAATAGTAGACATTGCAAAATCTCTGCATTTGCATACAAACGATTTGTAAGATTTACATATATGGCTTTAATGTCGTTGGGTAAGTTTTAGAAATTCTGCAGTATTATATTCTTACTCTTGAATAATTTTTTGTTCACGAGTTGTATTTTAAAATAGCTCTACCCCGGTATCTAATATTATGCGCTAGTAGCAAACTAGATTTTGCGAGGCATACAAGAAAATGCTCTAGGAAAGAAAGAAATGACTACAGTGTTGCTTACATTTCAAAAAGGCGCACAAAGTTTGCATACATTGGAGGTCTAGATGGGAGGTCACGGTTGGTTACTGTGACCACGGCCGATTTAGTCTGACGATCTGGCAAATACGGAGACAACATTGCAAACTTGCAATTTTAAAAAATATATATGTATAGTGATGCTTATGCTTTTACTTTGTCATTTGGAAAAATTCGAAGTTTCATTCGACAACTGAAAACTTCCCCCTTCTACCAACTTTAGTTCATCGCACCCCTGGTTGCACAAGTTGCAATAGTGAGCAACTTTTCACCAACTAATCTAGAACAAATATAAATGACTTTCAATGTCGGTGAGTTTAAATGCATTATCTCGTTTTTCTGCACTGTTAAAAAAGCAGGTTGCATATGGCACCTTTTAGGGTGAAACGTTGTAACACCAACAGCCAGGGCCGATCCTATCAGGTGTGCAGAGTGTGCGCCGCACAAGGGCGGCCAAACCAAGGGGCGGCCGTAGGCAGCATCATATAGTTCTTATAATCAAGCAAAATTCCTCAGGAATTTCTCACAAGATAACTTATAATAAGTAGAATAAATATGCTGATTTTTAAATGTTCAATTGTCAAAGTATGTGTTGATTTCCCGACAGCATAGCATAGTTTCAGAAAAATAGAATGTTAGGGAACATTGTGTTGGTTCATTGTCCATTAATATTTACTCTTAACACACATGCTTCATTTGGTTGCAAAGTTTGTGACAGAAACGATAATCAGGCATGGATACAGGGGAGGGGAAAGGCTCCCTTCTGAAGCATGAAATGGTGCCGTCTAAAAGGAGCACCGAGGGCGGCCACTAATGTTTAACCCCCAAGCTTTTAGAGACCTAAGCAATGAAGACATATTTTATTTATTAAAAAAAAGCTATACTGATTAGATACTCTCGCAAGCATTTCAAACAACAAACTATATGTAACAAACTCTGTGTTTAACAATCGTGGATGCGTGGAGAGAAAGTGGAAAATTACGACTCCCTTGAGAGTAACATGTGTGAATGACGAACTAAAATGTTATACTTTTCCCTCTTTACGACAATTTTTCTGATTAAAATCTTGAATGAACTGCCCGGTTTCAAATCAGTTAGGAGGACAGGGCCCTTGCCCCGGGAAGCAAATTTAAATGGGGCTCCAAAACGAAGATCCAAAAAGATGCCATGACCTGCTTGACGAAACTAAAGAAGGCTTAAAATTGCGTTTCTATGATTTTACTTTTGGAAAATTTCGCTGGTTGAACCATCGATCTTAAGGACCCAATTAAGTCTCGGATTCACCTCTTTCACCTTAACTTAACGAAAAATAGCCAAAAATGTTGGCTCCAAAATCCAAAACGTATTTTCAGACGACAGCCCTTCCTATTATCAAACGTCATATAAAATTGCTTTGGCATTTTTCGAAATTTTTTGCAGTGGAGGACCCCGAAATCCATTCGCAAACATTACTACCGAAGACAGTCTCAGTTAGCGTCTTTAGAGAAGCCCCTAATTCCACCCCCTCTCACTTGACGTATTTGAAAACAACTGAAAATTTCGTTTTTAGACGGTTCCGTGGAGAGCCACAGCTTCCTACCTAAACTAGCCTGAAATTGACTTCAGTTTCTAAAACAACAGTTCGTGAGGGCACACTGAACCCCCGCCCGCTCTTAATCCATCGTTATCAAACAATGCTTAAAATACGATTTTGTGACATTTATTTCTAAAGAATTCCGGAGGAGAACTGCCAGGCTTATGTAACTTTTTACGGCGCTAGGGCATATCCATCAATTGTCGAGGTGAGGTGGACAAAAGTCTATTTTTCAGATATTAATGTTGAAAACTATCCGAAAGATCCGTAGAAGCTTCCCAGTTTTGTTAACGTTACCAAAGATAATATAAAATTGCGATTTTAGAAATATCTGCTTAAGAGCCCCAAAATTCTTCCTTCCCAAAAATAGCCTATAACGGATTTCAGTTCCGAAAAATATTTTGGTTCGGAATATTTTCACGTTTCCCCTATTGTTTTCAAATCTAGCCAAAAACAGGTTTTTGAAACAATAGTGCCGAGAAATTACCGGAGGATAGCCACCAGATCCCCTACCGTCACCAAAGACGGCCTAAATTTACGTTTTAAACTTATATTTCAAAATCTTTCGATGGGAGACGATTGAATCTCCCTCCCTCTTGCAACGTCAACAAAGGTAACCCAAAATTGCAGGTTTAAAATTTCAGTTTCGGAGATTTTTCGGGAAGAACGTCGATCCTTCCTAAGCTATGGTCTCAAAAAATAGCTTCAAATTGATTTCAATTTTGAAAGAATTTTAGGAAAGAACTGCAACATTACTTTCACCTAAAGTCTCGAAAAAGTTCCTAAAATTGCGATATTTGACGTCAATTTCTAAAATTTCTCCATGCTACTTGAATATATTTGACTCTTTTGTCCTTGCAACCAAAAAAACACAACTAAAGATTAACTAAAAATATTTTTCATACGCCAATTTCGATAATTTTCTTGGAGCAATCCTCCTCCCCTGAATCCCTGACACCTTCCCCCACGCTTCCCCTTCCTCCGTCCCTTCTCTGATGTCACCGAAGAAAGACTATAAATTGCGTTTTTACGACTAGCAAATTTTTTATCGATTACTTTCTTCAAAGATATAAATTATACCTAAGGAGTTTCTTACTATAAAAAATTTCTTCCTTTTCATAAGATCATTCTTTTGTCCCCCCCCCCCCTTTTTTTTAATTCGAGCTTGGCATAGAAATTTAAAGAAAGATTTATATAGAAGTTAAAGATTAGTCAAAATATGCAAATTACTCTTGAGGGGCGGCACATTAGGTCTTTGCACACGGGCGGCCGACACCCTAGGATCGGCCCTGCCAACAGCTGCTATTTGGCCCTGTATGGCACTCTAAGGCACCATCTGGCTTCCTCAAGTACCCTTAAGGATGCCACTGGTGGACTAATGGCACCTTAAATGGCACCCCATTATTGTAAATCATTACCCAAAAAAGGGTGCCTTACAACGTTTCACACTAAAAAGGTGCGATATGCAACCTACAGGTTTCAAATTATATGAGACGGATAAGAGTTCAGTGTTGAATACAATCTGCAAAAAAAAAAAAAACTTTTTATACATATATTTTCTAAAATTTGAAATTTGATACCTATGAACAGTTAATCCCATCGTTTTCACGTTATCGTATAACTACTCGAGCTAGAAAATATACATTGACAAATTCAGCAATTGTTAGGCACAATATTAAAAAAGTTTCATACGCGACGTTCAAAGGCACGATGTTCTTTAGTGCAAAGAAACATAAATGAGAGATAGAATTTATCTTGCATAGCCAATTATTCTAAAACTAAAGAAAATGCGTTATGGAAAATCGGAGAATGCCGCTCACTTAAGGGAAAACATGAAAAACTAGTCAAATTTACACATAAGAATCAATACTTTTTTTTGTTTTGAAGTATAACCCCAAAGCTTAAACAATAGTTTGCAGTCAACTAATTTTCATAAAAGTTTTAGGGACTTTTTTTTAAAAATCGATTACATAATAACACCATAGATGGCGGGCAAGGTATGATACTTCCGCTCAAAATTTGAATATAACATTTAAGTACGACAAAAGTCACATGTGTAGCTGTGTGGGCTGTTCGCAGTCCTAAATTCGTGTGTTACTAATACATGAGGCTTTATGCAACACTTTCCACATATTGTAACCACATATTGAGTAAACGAAATCAAGTTTCGTTATCTATCATGAAGTCAAATCGAAAAACAGCAGATTTATTTCTACAGATCAAATTAGATCGGAGGCCAATCCTCTGGATCATCATCAGCATTATCACACTGCTGAGACCTCTTCTCAATGGCTGAGACTCATCAATGTGAACTGATATCATGTACTCATCAGCTTATATAAGCGCAATTACCCTTCATCGCCATGTTGAGCTCGAATGCATTACAACTGGCATAACATAAAATAAATAAAAGCATGAACATACAGCTAAGCGTATGTAATGAATAGCCAAATGAATTAATTGACATTTGAAACATTTGCCTGTAACTTAGATGCTGTAGAATTTTACAACAAAACAATTGACGAATAAAACGCATAAGAGCCCAAATTTCACAAAAACATGACTTAGTAAAATTTCGCAAAAAAGAAATTGATTTAATAACGAACTGTATAAATAAATTTCAGAAGAATTTGTACACAAAAGCGCACACGCAAAAACTCAAGAAACATTTCTCAGTGCATTTGGAATAAAAAAAAAACACTACAAAATGAAGAAAAAAAAAGAATTATAACGTGAGAGGAAAGTCGTTATTTCTAGCTGTTGCCACAACTTATTTAGAGAAATGATGCGTATTAAAAAAAATTATAATAAAAACACGGATTGGCGCGTCATTGTAGCAATCCCGAGGTGGTAGGTTCGATTCCCACCCGTTGCCCTGGTTGTAACTTCCTTCTCTGTTCTGTTAATTCTGTCCTACACTATGTCCCTGTATTGTGCTATCTGTCATATTGGACGTGAGTTCATAAACGGGTCCTGTGTGACCAAATACCCGAACTCGAAATGTATGTTGTCAATAAACCACAAACCAAAACATGAAATAAAAAAGTTTATTGCACTTTACTTTAAAGAACAATTTTACATGCTCTGAAGCAATTATATTCACGTAGATAAAATTAAAGCATACGATGGAACGAATCAATTTTCTTTTCTTTTCGCTTGTTAGCACTCTACCAAACAATAGCTGCAAACTAATTACGCGAGAACACAAAACAGCTTCTTTCCGACAAGGACTATATTAGAACTATGAATTTACAATCATGTTGGGGCCTCCACGGTTCTGTGGTAGAAGCTAGCTTCGTCTTCTAATACCAGAGCTCTTGGGTTCGATTCCCGCCAATGCACCAAGTGTTTTTTCATTCTCTTGGGTTGTAAATCTTTCCTGTGTGTGTCCGGCGGAAAGGCGCGTTGTACGCAATCCTCTATGTATATGAAGCTGTTTGCCTTCTGAAAAATAAATAAATCACTAAATAAATAAATGACGTTAAAGCTTGGCCACGGAGAGATGGCGGCGACCTGGAAGCGAAAACGGACAACTTTATTTTACAATAGGTAGATTCAGCGAGAGCGCGGAAGCAGTCAAGTCTCGTAGATCCTACCTATCCCATAAGTGGTCCGTTTCCGCTTCGAGTTCACGCGCCATCTCTCCGTGGTAGGGGTGCGACATCGATGTCGATGTTTTGGAAACATCGATGTTTTTGTTAAAACATCGATATTTTTAACATCCATGTTTTACTTTCGATGTTTTTGGAACATCGATGTTTTGGTTTCGATGTTTTTTCGATGTTGATGTTTTTGCATTTTTAATTGAAAATTATAATAAAATTTCTCTCAGAGAAGCGACATCTCGGAAACATCGACATCACTTAAATTTGAAAAGTGTAGGATCTGAGCTCCTGTTAGCTACCATGTAAAATAAGCTTAAACAGGGATGCCAACTGCGCAAAAAAAGCGGAACTCCTGAGCTCCTGTTAGCTACCATGTACCAAAAAAGTTATTTTGCTCCGCATTTCCGTTTCAAGCATGACATAGTGTTTAAAGCTGTTTTTTATATTTTTATGCTCGTGCTGGAAATGATTATTAAAATTAAAAAAACAATTTAAGAAAAGTGGTTTTCGTTTTTTTTCGTTTTTTTTTATTTGAAATTTATGCAAAATACCGAGCTGCTCCGCAAAATTTCAAAATGCTTTTCTTATAATCACCACAGATGCTCCTCAAATTGTTTCTCCAAGGTTGGCTCACAGTTATATACTGAATCTTCATTTCTTGGAAAATAACATATCAAAATTCAAAGAAAATAAATTCGCTGCTGCCGCTGCTTAGATTATCTGGAATTTCCCAAAATCATTTAAGTTTCAACGGAGTATAAAATGAATGCATTCCAAATAAACATGGGATTTTTTTTCAATGTATTATAACCATAAACGGCGACAGAAAAACTTCCTCAGGTCTGATTTGTTTACTTTTTTCTGTTGACTTGCGAAATGTGGTGTTGTACGTAATTGGTTAATTAGAAAATATGTATATAATTTAATATTGGCTTTACTTGGAAATTTTTGAAATAATAGCTATAATTTAATAAATTGACGCAATGCCAAAAAAGAATTCTCTGATCCACTAAGAAACATTTGTTAGAGATTATCATTAATGTAAGTCTGTACTGTAGTACATTCGAAAATGTATGTTATATATTGATAAAAAGATCGATGTTTTTTGGTCGATGTATCAATACCATCGATGTTTTAGTTTCGACCATCGATGTTATGAAACATCGATGTTTTGCCATCGATGTCGCACCTCTACTACGTGGTCAAACTTTAGTTGCATGTCGGTTCCAATCACGAGTTTTTAATATTCTATTATGTTAAGAGATATTACGGTGCGCGGGAGGGCCAAATGAACGTCATTGTCCAACTTTCTCTCATAGCTTAAAACCTTCTTTTTCTATAGGTTTTTTTAAATATCTTTTTGAGCATTCACGACTTGCTTATTAACCACACTTGACCAAAGTTGACCAAAGTTGCTCTGGTTTTTCACATTGCCATGACACTGAGAATAAGCTAAGTGATGTTTTCATATTCATTAGAAGGAAAAATTTTTGTCATATCGTTTGCGTTCATTCAAGACTTAACTTAAGTAGATTTTACTTTTAAAAAGGAAGGGGTGGGGAGTGTAAAATTACGCAGTTTTTTTTTTTTTTTTTCAGGGAAAACCTACACAGTGATGAACTTAAAAAGCAAAACTTCATCAAATTACAAAATTTCCAGGTTTCTTATTCTCATCATTTAAGATTGATATGAAATAAAAATGCAGAACGTTATGTGCTGTAAATAATCATAAAGCTAAGTGTACTTGTGGAAATCGGCCATAAAATCTTTATCTTTATTACTGCATCCCAAACACCATTTTACTTAATAAAGCAGATTAGGTTAATAAAGCACCTTAATTTTATAAAGCACTGTAATATCTGTAAACATAGAATGTTTGAAGTCGTGTGTAAATTAAAAGTAGTATTTGTTAGTTAGTACTAAAGCCGGATCGAGGGCTTTAGTTAGTACTAGTGGAACCTGCACGACTTTGCCCGTACTAGAAAATTTAAAGGTCTTTCGGTTTGCCTGTACATTTAAAAATAATGTATGATGAATTTCTCGCTAATTGGCTTGCCCATGTTACGGTTCCACGTTATGATAACTTGGTAATTTACTCTTCCATCTTATGATAATTTTGCTCGGAAAAATGTTCTTAAAATTGGAATAGAAAAAGAGCAAAATCGAATTTTCGAAAAATCGTTTCGAGGTGCACATTCCTATTATACAAACTAGTTCTGTGCCAAATTTCATGAAATTCGGCCGAACAGTGTAGGCGCTATGCGCGTCACAGTGATCCTGACAGACAAACATCCGGACAGAGAGAGATCCAGACAGAGAGACTTTCAGCTTTATTATTAGTAAAGATAAAGATAAAGAAGATACGCAATGATTTATTATTTATTAATTTCCCGATGCGCTTTTGAAAGAAAGCATCACTTTTGTAAAAGTTATTCCAATATTTTTGAGTATGACAAAAAAAAAAGCAATATCCCGTTCATTTGCGTTTATAGCAACCGTTTTTTTCTGGAGGACAGGAGTTGTTATAACGAACATCGACGGTAGAATTCACAACTCGCGATTCGCAACTCCAATAAACTATAGGGGGCGTTGCAGCCACTGTCTAATGGCGGATCAAAAAGGTAAAACAAACAAATGCCTTTTCAACTTATGCCTTTTTGCAATTAAATGCCTTTTCAACTTATAACTTGCTTTGACGCTTAGTAAATGACAGTAATTTTTCATCGTGTTTGTGGGAAGCTTTCTTTTCTATTCTTCTGAAATTGCATTACACCACAAACTGTCTGAAGCCTGTAATTTACCCTGAAGAAAATACGTAGAATGGCATGTTTTACCTTTTTCTTTAGTATTGTTAATCACCGCAACGTAGCGTATTCAAGTTCTGGAGTTGCGAATTGGTACCGCCACGGTAGCTAACATCACTGTAAATTCATAGCAAGAATACTATTATTGTTGGAAGAAAACTGTTTTTGTGTCCTCGTGCAATTAGGTTGCAGTTGTTGCTTAAGTAGAGTGCTAACAATTGAAAATAAAAGAAAATGGCTTCGTTCTATTGCACGCTTTAACTTGATATTTGTGAATCAAATTACTGCAAAATACGGGAAATTATTCTTTTAAGAACAGTAAAAAATTTTACTCTGTGTTTTTAATGTATTTTTTTCTGCATGATTTCTCTAATAAGTTGTGGCAACAGCTAAAAGTAATTTACTTTCTCTCGCGTTCTAATTCATTTTTTTTCGGTATTGAGTTTTTATTCATTCCGAGTGCACAGAGAAATGTTTCTTGAGTTTTTGTGTGCGCGTTTTTGTGCGAATTGTTATGAATTCTTTTCATAGAGTTCGTTAATAGATCGAATTTTCTTCGTAAACTTTGACTGAAGTTATATTTTTGTGAAATTCGTGTCTGTACATTTCCATTCGCCTGTTCCTTCACTATGAAATTCTACGACATCTAAATTGCAGGTAAGCGTATTCTCTTATTTTCAAATGTTAATTTATTCATTACATCTGTAAAATATACACGTTTTGCGTTTTTCAATGCGTTCATGCTTTTATTTATTTTTGTAATGCTTTGTTAAATCACTTGCAACACATGCAAGTCCAACATCGCGAAGAAGGGTAACCATATAAGATCTTGATAATCAGGATTATCCGGATGATTTACTTTTAATCGAACAAGATCTTTAAACGTAAATCTGTTTTTCTTTTCCGGAGATCTCGGGATGAATAACAAAACATGATTTCGCTGTTCTCAATGTGTATTTACAATGCATGGAAAATGTCGCGTAAGTCTCATTGTACTGATCGCAAGCATATAAGTGTGAGCAATAAGGTTCGAAAGTATCATGATATTTTCGAAAATATCCGAAATTTTGCTATATCCGATAATTTCAATTAGCACAAACTAAAGTCTTCAAAATAAATGAATCCTCAAATTTCTATTTATTTTCTTATGTAACAATACGTAGACTTAAAATAAATGTTTCTTTCATTATTTATTATCTCTACATAGTATAAAATGAAGTCTCCAAAAAGCGTCTGTGTATTTGAACCCTCAAAGCTCGAGAACTACACGGCCGATTGCGCTGAAATTTTCACAAATTGTTCCTTTAAGTCCTGAAAAGGTTTACAGACCAGTTCGAATAAAATTCGATGAATAATTCTTTTTTCATTTCAATTTACGTCCAATTTTCACATAAATTCTCAAATATAAGGGTAAAAAATTACTTGCACATATTAGCATTACATATCGTTAGAAAGGGTAGAATTTTCCGCGTTCTATGCAATTTGTTTCAATGCTCTAACTTTATTACGGCGGGAGTTATTTGCGTTTTTAGCTCGAACTTTTTTAGGCTTAACTGAAATTTAGGCACTACTTTCTTCATCAAATAAATCAATAAAAAGTGAAGGAATTGTCTCACAGCTTTCATTTTGATGCCATTGAAAAAAACGACCTTTTTTACTCCAGATCTAACTCGACCTGTGGTCGAAAAAGTAAGCTTTTATCTCGAAAGGAAAAAAAGTTACAAGGGCAGTTCTCAAAAGGTGGGAACAAAAAAGTTAACTTTGAGCAATTTCAAAAACTTTCAAATTTGACATCAATTTTGCTTTTATTCTATAGTATGCATACCTAGAACACAATATATGAACATGAAAAGACAGCAGGTATTTGTAAAAATTGTTAATTAGCAAATTAAATTAGCAGTCTGTAGGTAACACATTTTGGACATTGTTGTCCTGTAGGTAACGGATTTTGGACATCATCATAATTTAAGTTTCACCATTTTTGACAACTGTTAATCTGATTTTTAACTTTTCCAATGAAAATTTTATTTACTACTTTTTGAATTTTGCAATTTAATAATAAAGAGGATATTAATGAAGTACTTGAATGGCTATACATACTGCTCTTTACATATAATAAAGTGTTGGAATGATTTTGAAGAAGTTGATGAAAGGTAGAAAAAAGCTTCATGGAAATAATTATACAAACTTGTAGTTTGATTTATTGGGACAAATAAGGAATAAAAATAGAGACAAATAAATACGACATATATATTTCTAAAGGAAAAATAAACAAAATATGCTTTAAGAAAGAATGTAAAAAGTGACATCAGTTTTAATAATGAATATTTTTTCTAATGTCATAAGAATTAAAACGGTGTCTCAAAAAAATTATTGAAAAAAGAAATTCGTATTTCTATTTGGAGATCGTTAAATTATGTTTAAAAGAAAGAAGAGAAAAAAAAATTCTAAAATAATAAAAGCGGCGGGAAAAAAAAAAAAAAATGCTAGCGCAGGCGATAAAGGAGCCAAAACTGGTGCAGCTGACGATTAACTACATTTGTCAAACTGGAATCCCCCTCTGGTAACCTTTAGCTTATCGTATACTGTGTTGTCGCCAATGGAGATTTGCTTGGCGATTTTCGCGCAAAATGGCTTTCGTTCGATCATAAACAGCCATGTTTCTACTGTAATTTATGTATTGTTCAATGTGTAACGTATTAATTATGCAAAATACCAATGGATTAAAGAAGATAACATCATAATAATCTTTTTTATTGATGTTAGAAGACAGTGGATTATAAAAAAATTATAAATAGACGGACAGAATTATCGGCGTCAAGATCGTAACGCCATTTGGACATCTCACATGTATATTTAAGAAAAATTATTTTTCTTCTAAGATACTGCATAAAAGCTTTTGAAAACACTTTTAAACAATTAAAAACTGATTCTGAAGATCGATAAATACCTTTAAAACGAAAACATCATATACTTAGTTCTCAAATAATAGCGTTGTAAAGATCGTAACTTTTGGACATGCATCAAATTTCAAACTTACTTTTTTCTAAAATCGTTTACAAAGTAAATAATCTGTCTTTACTTTTGTTATTTGTGTTAAATATTAACAAAAAATTATTCAGTGTAAGATTCATGCCTTTAATTTTTTTTTTTTTTTTTGAAACGTATGGAAATAATTAAAAAATTTTTTTTAATGGTACATTTGCTCAGTTAACGTTTTAGTATGTCCAAAATTGTGCCATTTAGCAAAGAAAATATTTTTTAAGGGCATTTGAAGCGCTTTTTTTTCATAATTTATGTCAATTCTTGTCTCTATACAGCATTATAATTTACCTCAAAAATTTTAGAGTTAATTAAAATGAAAGTTATTTGGTGTTGAAGCTTCAAAGTTGAAGTCTGTGTTTGCTCCCACCTTTTGAGAACTGCCCACAAGCCTTTTTAAATCAAGTTTAATTAATTTCGATTCCATTCAAATTGTGAACCATTTTCCTTCGCATTTTAATTCCTTAAACTTATTTTATTTTGTGTTCCCATGGTTACGCATTTTAAATCCATCTTTGTGGATTTAATTTCTTAAAAGTATTTTAATATCTGTCGTCATTGTTTGGAAGAGAAATCATGTTTTTTTTTAAATTTATTTTTTACGTCTGATTGTTGAATATACATCACTTGACACAATTTTTATTTTCAAGGTAGACCGGGCGAAGACGGGCAATGCAGCTAGTATCTAATAATTCATTTTACATTTCGATCAATTTTAATGTATTAATTTAGCATTCGCTGTTTGATTCATTTTTCTTCTTTAGCTACTTTTACAGTTGTATGATTCAGAAATAATGCATTAGTCAGTGCACAGTGATAAGACATTTTTTTTTCTAAGCAATGTTTAATATTTAATTAGGCGCTTTTAATATGAATTCAAATTGTTACATTACCGATAATTTTATGAATATAAAATACAAGTAAAAAAAGAATATTATATTGCTTGTCATATTAATGATGTATTATACATCATAAAAATATAGCACACAACTTTTTGGTTATTTTTAATAATAAATGAACAATATTACTACGATTAATATACTTTTTATAATGAAAATACCATAGTTGAAAAATAATTTTTTTATATTTATTTAAAAAATATCAAAATATCATGACATTTTTAAAATAAATATCGGATATAAATCGTGATATATATCATGATATATATCGACTGATATAGGTTGGAGAACCCTGGTGAACAGTCCACATAACTTCACGTGTGACTTCTGTCGATTACAAATACTGCACCCTAATTTTAAACGTAATCGCCCCTACCATGTGCGGTATTACCTTCCATCTATGGTATCATTAAATAAATGTTTGAAAAGATACGAAAACTTTTAAGCGAGAAAGTTGGTTGCAAACTGTTACTTAAATTTTAGAGCTGTATTTCGTTAAAAAAAATTGAATTTTCGGGTAAAATTGACCAGTTATTCACGTTTATCCTTTAATGATGAGCGTCATTACAATAGATTCCCTTGTTCATATTAATTGATTTATGCTCAGCGACTGCAATGTATTCAAATAATGTATGAGGTGTTATGATTACTGATTGATTGGTTTTTGAAGTCGAAATTAATAGTTTAATCGCCAAATTTTCTTTTGAAAATTTTTGTTAAATGAGCCACAATGAGATCCTTACACGTCCTCAATCAACAGCTATGCAAACAGACTTTGTGCCAGTATTGTGACAAAAAAGGGTATTAAATCAGTAATTATGAAGTTTTTAAAGTATCTGAAGATCTTAACTATATTTGAAGCAAATCTAACCTGACTGCATTGTGATGGCTAAAAGGATTCTAACAGCATTACGACGCTGCTAGGTTAGGTTTGCCCCATCTATAGTAGTATGCAGTCTGACAGCAAAAATTACTCATTTATTGTATTTATTTGAGTTAATTGAGAATTTTATTCTTTAGTGCGAATCGTTTTGTCAAAACTCTTATTAATTCAAATAAGTAAATCACAAAAAAATGAAATACAGTAAGAGTGTGATACGTCATATCTCTGGATATATCACTTCTTCATTATGTTCTTAGTGATCCTTTGATTTTTATCAGCTAAAATATTAGAAAATCTATACTAATATTAATGAACTTCGTTTTATCTATACGCCACCGTTTAGCTTAAATTATTCAAAAACTATAATTTTTGTGCTTAAAATAATGTTAAGTATGGAAAAAAAAGTCAGAAGTTATTTCCAGAAGTCTGTTGACAGTTGATGTGTTAGATATTTTTATGATTCGGACACATGACGACGCACACAATACGGGTTAAATTAGAGGTACATAGTACTGCATACGTATATATACATAGTTATCTTCGTCAAAGATATTCAGCATACGTTTGTGACAACTCGAGTAGGGCACAATTAATATATATTGATCGATAGCAATTGAATACACCAGTTTCGGGGATACAAAGAAACTTTTCTTCAGAAGAAAATTATGTGAACTTTTTGGACTAAAAGTCAACCAAGTAAGGCTTGACTTCGATGATTTTAGTTCTCGAATGAGAGGCATCACACTATGACTAGGCCCATAATAAAAAGCTGAGTAGAAAGTTTAAAAAAATCATAATAATTACGTCAAAAACACGCATGAGTTTGAATTTAAATTTTGATTTCTAGTGATACAGATTTTTATCTCTGAACCGAATAAAGAAAAACTACTTTTATCAGCTCTAGCTCAACAAAGTTCTAAACTCTTCTTTTAATGATAGCGTGTTCACTGGATCTCTTTCTTATCGCTTAATTGTGAGTCAGAAGTTAGTTAGATTATTTACAATAAATTACTTCTGCCATTTGACACAATATACTGCGAAAACCATGGTTATTTCCAGGGGCCCACAGGGCCCGTGCCCTCCCCCTCCCCAGAACGCTAACTTGAAAAATTTTCAAAAATACTCTTTTTTTTTATTCGAACGAAGATGAAAGCGCTTTGAGAAAACGAAGTGGTTCCAAAGTAAGCAGGGATTGTAGACAATAAGACAATTTTATAAGTGTACATATGCAATGTGGATATTTAGTACTCATCAAGTGTAAGTGATTTTATTGACTATTTTTTGTATTTTTAAGTGATTTCATGCCATTTTAACGTGTTCCTTTTTTTTTTCTTTCCTTGAATGATTTTAAGAATATGAATAGTTTAGAGCTTTTGGTGATAAAAATTCGTGTGCATTTTGATTTATTTCCTTAATATAGTAAACGAAGTAATAACCCATTCATGCCGGTTGGTACAAAAATATACCAACCGGGAAAAAAATTATAATTCGTCCTCACATAGTGCTATCTCCCCAATAGCTGTACATTTTACATAGTAAATAATCACAAAAAGGGAAAAAAATATGTTTACTGTATCTTTGTTAAAAACTAACAGTAGGCTTAAAACTTGAATAAATCATAACTCCAAAAGCATTCGTCTTCCGTCAAAAAGTAAAATGCAAGTTTTGCATGTATTTTAGTAATTTCAAAAAGGTTTAAAAATTGTACCATAATTGTAACAGTGTATTTGATTCAGATATACTGTTAAAACGTTGTTTTTATCTTTGTTTCGTGTTATGAATTCACTTTTACTTTCAATGGTAGAAAATTGTACCAACCGGCGAATATGTAGTCACTGTCTTGCTTCGGGCAAATGAAGTGTTTCATCTAAAATTTGTACAAATAAGTGATATTTTTAAAAGAGTTTTTAAGTATTTTAGTAGTGTTGTTAATTTATTATGGACGTCATGGACGCAAAAAGCTGATAAGAGGAAATTCGATTAGATTTGAATATAAGCTGTGGGTGTAATTCTCGTAATACGGACATATTGCGTCACCTAGACGAATTGGTATAGCATAAAATATTAGTATTGGTATAGTATTTGTATAGTATATTGGTGTACTATGGAAAAATAATAAGAACCTAAGTACCAGAGGAAACGCATGCCATTATGGGCAATTTTTTACTTTTATTCCTGTGCTAAATGATATTCTTTCAACTTATACATTGAAAGAGTATACAAATGTATGTTCCATTGGGTTCAAGAAATGAAATGAAGAAATACACACAAAATCAACCAAAAACAGCATGTGGTAATGCTGCAATAAAGATGATGCTGTAAAATGGAACGGCAGTACTGCAGTAGCAATTACAAGCAATAAAGTATTCAGGACATGATGTGAATCAAGCAGTAAATGAGATGCTTTTGAGAAAAATAATTTTATTATTCCAATATCGTAGTTATTGAAACACATAGCAAGTGCATCTGTCGGATAGACCTTTTTGATCCGTAGAAGAATACGGTATTAGAAATTGTTGCAAAAAAAAAAAAAAAATATGGAGGTCACTTTTTTTTTTGGGGGGGGGGGGGCAATTTCTGCAACGTGCTGTAAAAGAATGGCGAATGTTCCAGACTTTTTGGAAAGAAGATTCGCTATTCATTCCGAGAAGATTGTGATGCATAAATATTCGGTTAAAAATATATTCAATTCGAAATTTTACTACATTTTTAGTATCGATTTTTTCAAGTTCATATTTCATAAAATTTTATTTTACAAAATAAACACATTTCTTTTTTCTTTTGAAATAAATGAAATTGTAATTTGAAAACTCTTTTATGTAAGTGTAAGTAATATTCTACAATTATAAATAATTATAAGTGGTAATCAATGCAATTATTGCAATCAAACAATAAATGTAAAATTTGCAAACAAAATGTGCTCACACCATACAAACGCCGGTTGGTAGAAAAATCTACCATAAAAATAAAAATAGAAAATTTAACGGGAAAAATTAAATTTGTATATAATGCACTTACTAGACATAAAATAAATAAATACTAATAAAATTATCACAGTTTATTGTTTTTTTCGAAACCGGCATTAATGGGTTAAGAACAATTAATATTTTTGCAACAGTTTTTGAATAAATCGCAAAACTTATACAATTTTAAGGAATTTTACTAAATAATATTAATAATAAATTATTGATGTAAAGAGAGAGAGAGAAAGGTAGAGAACGCTGATATAGTGTTGTGGAAAAAAAATTGTGCCCCTCCTCCTGAAAATATTTTCTGGTTGCGCCCCTGGTTATTTCGATAAAACTATCTTTATTTTGGTGATCACGTACACATTGATTGGAATTTTATCGTTAAGTTGTTCGCCAGGAGATAAACTACAAGTATTTGTTTAATGCTTTTGTTGGCCAAGTTGTAAGACAAAGGTTTCCTCCGTGTCTGACGAGGGCCAAGTGGTGAACTTTTAAGTCAGGGCCGACACACACACACACACGAGAGTGGGCTGTCATATACTTCATCAATAATAATGACGTTTTTGATCATAAATTTAAGTAGCCACGGGCATAGTGTCAAATTTAGGGCGTGGGGAAGGGGGGCTAAAAAATGTCTCCTTTATGGGCTTTTTTTTTTTTTTTTTGGAAACGACATTTGAGCTTAAATGAGATAAAAATCGATTCTTTTGGAGGGAGAAAAAAGTCTTAAAAATTTAAAGCACAATGGAGTTAAACGAAAACTTTTTCTTTCGTGCTTCTAAAATTATAACACAGGAAAAAATAAAACTATGCCAAATCACAGAAATACGACTAAACAGTAAATCTTTTTCTCTATACGTTCTAACTGGAAGATGCTCTGGTGCTTGAAAATAAATTTTGCTCTTTTATTTTTGAATACCGATCACACCCCCCCCCTACCCTCTCAAAGCATCCTTCAGCAGAGTGTTAACTCAGTTTGGGACATTTAATAAAGATAGCACTTCAGAATTGGGTGTTTTCATCATCTGTGGAAGTCATAATTTTGTCCACTCGTCGTACTGCCAGAGTTAAAACTTAAACTTTTGAAATCCTTTCTATTTAAATGTTTGATGGAGATTATTTCATGGCTGATAAAGATTACAAAAACGTGCGTTTAAGAACCTCAAATACTTCTGGACCCAAAATCAGGCACTGAAAAAGTATTTGTTGAACAATTTGTACAGAAAAATCAGTAAACTAAGGGAAAAGGAAGTTTGTATAGAAACTAGCAGTTAGCTTATTTTTTTGAATTAATCGTACTTTACCGTTTAAAATAATTTTGAAGGAAATAAAAACATTATCTAATGACAAGATTGTAATTCCTTTTTAATTTTATTTTGTTTTCCAACCAAAAAGTGCATTCAAATGGAAAATAATCGAAATTTTGATTTTCATGCATAAGATATTTTATTTTTAATTCATGGCATCAAATACAAACTCATAAAAAATTGAAAGAATAAACACAAAAATGTACTGTATTGTCAACGCCAAGCTGCTGGAAACAACAACAGTACAAACATATTCAAGAAAACAATAAACAGAAAATGGAAGATGCCGAAGTACAAAAACTAACTGCATGTAAAGAGATAAATGAAAAACGTGAACAAGGGACTGCTACGTCGTCGGCGGGGGGGGGGGGGGGCAATCCTTTAACTCACAAGGTCCTTTCTATTTAGCACGAGGAAAGTCCCAAATGAAGGTAGCATGTTTTTGACGTGACAAAAATTCGTAAAATAATTATTGTTCGGCATTAATTTTGAAAAAAAAAAAATAAATAAATTACGATCACAAATGGCAACATTGATTGTTGTAATGGCTTTAAATTGAGTTATCCGAGTAACATTTTATTATAATTCTGAGTTGAAACATATGAGTTTATATTTTCTTTCAGTCATGCAATGCTGAAGTACTCTATTTAGATGCTTTAAAAATTAAATTATATTTTTTCGTTCAAGTTACGAGCTAAATTGAATTAAGGACTATTTCTCCAATGATTCATCTTTCTTTCAACAAAGTAAAACTAAACTGAGTAAAGTTAAGACTAAAACAAAATTTAAAATTTTCGAGTATATTATTTTGTTCAGAAGTGTAAAAAACAGAAGAAAGACGAAAGGGGGGGGGGGGATCATGAGATAAACAGAATATAGATGTTTTGTTAAATAATCACTGTAGATTTTGTTAACCTAACTCTTACGGAATTCTAGGAAACAAACGAACTGATGTGTGCCACACATGACTTCCTTTTACACCAATTTAATGTCATTTTCCCATTATTGGTAATTTTAATGTGATTCAAAAGATAAAATCTAAAAATCTCTCTAATCTCTCTAAATATCTCCAACAGTGGCCAAATTGAAACCAGATTTAAAAAAAAAAAAAAAAAAAAAGAAAAAAAAAAACGCCAAATTTTGTCGTCGAGTTGGTGACAAAACTTGGCGAATGCAACCAAAAGGGGAGGTGCACAAATAGATCCCATTAGGAGTCTACGTACCAACCTTCAACTTTGTAGGACATACCGTTCTTGAGTTATGCGACGTACATACGTACATCCGCACATACGCACATCCATACTTACATATAGACGTCACGAGAAAACTCGTAAGTAACTCAGGAATCGTCAAGATGGATATTTCGCGTATCTATACGTTCTTAGGCACTTATCCACGTGTGGTCGGTCGAAAAAAAAAAAAACTCAACATTCATTCGGGGGTGAGCAAAATGGAAATTAAGGTCGATTTTTAAATGAAAATTTTTTTGCGAATAAAATACTTCCTTTTTTGTAAAATGAAGTAAAAATAAGATAGCTCCCTATAAAGGTGCTTTCTAATTAAACTGTTGGCCTTCCCCACAAGCGCCATTGAACTCTGATGTACAAAATAAAAAGCTAAATGAATAAAATTCAATTTCTTTCTTACAAATTAAAGTTTTCGCAGTCAAAGATTCCATCCAGGCAGTTTTAAAAGTTATGATTTTACATAAATTTTAAATTCGTTATTCATACTAAATGTCATATAAAAAGAACACTAAGTGAATCATAATATTTTCAAAGTTACACCATAAAATATGAAGCAATCATCCAAAATTTACTTAGAGTAAGAGATGTGAGCTTTTTTTTTTCTTCTTCTTTTTAATTAAAGATATTGTTAGCCTAGCTTAAACGAATACCGTCGGCTCAAAGAAATATTATCCGATTAAGCGGGAAAATTTTCTGTAGTTTTCCAATTTGACAACATTTGTGTGAAAATGTACTAATAATAAATCAAAAGCTATCCAAGAAGTAATTAATGTTATTGGCAAAAAGTTCTTGAAATAAGCTAAGTGAACAACAAAATAGTACACTGTAAAAAATCTCGGAAAACTCTCTGAATATACAAAAAAGTTTTCCGTAATACACAGATTCGTACGCCCTCCGCAGTTTTCTGCTATAATCAAAAACGTTTCCCGTTTAGCAAGAAAGTAAGAGTCGACGCATGCGCAGCTCTCACGGCAATTTTATAGTCCAGCAGCAAAACTAAACTGAAACTTTCGAAAGCACGCAATGAAAATAAGTGCTGACTCATGTATGCGAAGTAACACTCATCAAGGGGATTAGTAGAAGTTTTGTTCCTCGCATGAATTCACTGAAGATAATTTTAAAGTCTTATATTTTCTTGCATATGTATCGTCATGAGATTGAATTTGAAGCTATGTCACTTATTTTTAAGTACGAAGTGCAAATTCTCGACGCATGCTCGCGGAAGGAATACAAACTGAAATTAAAAACCAAATAACTGCCGAGAGGACGCCATCTAAATTCATTGCGTCGCATAACTTGTGTAGGTAATTCACTTTTTTCTTGGATACTTTTCTTCTTTCTACACCAAATGGGTAATTTTTGTTGGCAGAATTTTATTCTGTCATAAAAATCACCTTTTTGGTGACCAAAGCCTGCAAAAGACCACCACCGACGAATAGGTAAGTCGCTTTGCAACTCTATTACTTTAAAGAGATTTAGTTCATATAAATCTCGTTAAAAAAAAAAACTATTTTCTTCAGTATTATTTTTTTGTTGTGAACTATTGCAATTTGAAAATATTTTACATTATATAGAACACATATTTAAAGTGCAAGTGTGTCTAGTTTTATTCTGTAAAATTTATGAATTGAAGATTATAAAAAAATTTAAATAAGTGTTATTGTGTACTTTGTTTTTATGTGTCAATCTCAGTTAATATTTGGCTGAACATTTATGTATCAAGCATTATGAATTAAATGTTATAATATGCAAATTGTCAGGTTTGATAGTTCGCCTTTAAGGTTGCATGTTTTCATTCTCTTGTAAACAGTGTAGCTAGATTGTAAGTAAAAAAAAAAAAACTATCTCTTGTAATTAGGAACATAGTGCTTCAGTATTATCTAAATGACGATATCTCTTTAAATATTTGCATTAGCGAAACGCTTTAAATTAGTTAAATGTGTATTAATTTATTTAACAAATAGATACATATATGTATTTAAAAGTGTCTTCATTTTTTTCGTTTTACGAGCCTCAATTTTACCAAAAGCAAAAAAAAAAAAAGACTTAATAAAATAATTTTGTATTTTTACACCATATTAAAGTATTTGACTTATAATTTATATGATACTTTGATTTATAATGTATATGATACTTTGATTTATAATGTATATGATGTTGCTTTTTCAAGGGGGGGGGGGCGCTTCATAGCATTTTATGGGTGCACCATCACTCTTATGGTGGGGGGGGGGGTATTCTTGTATATATGAAATGGAATAATCATGTAATAGAGTTCAATGTTTTAATAAATAAAATATATAATGCATTTTGCGCACACTGTAAAAATAAAATCAGTAACCTATTTTGAATAAGTATTTATATTTGTGATGAGATGGAAAAGGGCAAGAACAGAAGAATCAACCCGAATGGTTCCAGCAGGGGGACTTGGTGTCATATTTAAATTCATCAATTTCTCTGTTGGTACTTTTCGGTACACTTTGTTCGTCAAAGAAATTGACTTGAGGTGAACGAATTTAGGAACGCGAAGGGTAGGTAAGTCCTGTCAAATTTTATCCGAAGATAAAAGCTATCAAGTTTGATACAAGATATGTTTTTAAGTTCTGCATTAAAAATACAATATGTTGATAGTTTTGTCTTGAAAATATTGAGAGAAAAACTGAAGTCTAAGATTGTTTAACAAACAATCCCCACTTTTCAGAAGGTACGCCCACTCCAATTCCCCGACGATTTTGTGATTAGGAATGAAACTACTAGATTATTTCATAATTTTTCAAAAATTTATAACTGTGCATATGTTATGCTGTTAACCATGCTATTTGTCATTAGAAATTCCAAAAAAAAAATCCACGAATGATTCTAAAATTGCTTGTATTATTGCTCTTAGATATGAAAGAATTGAAACTGATATGGTATGCAATACTATAATAAAGAATTATATTTTAGAAAAAATAACGGAAAAAGGATTCCGAAATTCTCGGAAACGTTTTTGAAAATTGTTTGGAGAATTCCGAAATACTCGGAAACGTTTTCGAAACTTTCATGAACCACAGCTGCACAGAATACTCAGAAACATTTCTGGAAATTACGGAAAGAGGATTCCGAAATACTCAGACACGTTCTGGACATTACAGAAAGAGGATTCCGAAATACTCAGAAACGTTTCTGAAAATTACAGAAAGAGGATTCCGAAATACTCAGACACGTTTCTGGACATTACAGAAAGAGGATTCCGAAATACTCAGAAACGTTTTTGAAACTTTCATGAACCACAGCTGCACGATATACTCAGAAACGTTTCCGGATTTTTTTTACAGTGTACATTCATTAAATATGTATTGTAAACTATAAGAAAGCAAGAAAATCGTAAAAAAGTAACTGGGTCATTCCACAAAAATGTCAACCTGTATTTTAAAATTTCAAACTCAATCAAAATTAATGTGTTATACATAATTTTAATAAGGACATTCTGAAAAAAAAAAAATCTGATAATAATTTTTTCAAGTGCGTCGAATTATTTCTGCTTGAAGATCTTCAAGAACAACATGCAAATACTGCCTATAACTCATTCAAGATACGCGTCCTGAATTTTTTAAAGCATACACTTGATGTAAATAATTGTTTTTTAAAATTATTGCTTACATTTTGAACTTCCAGTTTCTTTAATTTCTTTCAGGGAATTTTTATTTTTTTCTCATTGAGCGGTTGACCCTAATTTGAATTCCGTGTTAAACGGCCTGCTACGTTCGTTACAAAACGTCATATTTTCCCTACCATACTTTTATAGCACTATATTAAAAAAAAGAAAGAAAAATTGTACTTTGTTCTCTTCTCAGGAGCTATTCTCTTTCCAAGAGCTATCTAGAATGAATTTAAAATGTTGATTTTTGATCAAATTTTTTAAACAATCAATTATTATAGTGACGAACGTAACAAATTGTTTGTGACGAACACTTCATCTATCGAAAATTTAGTTCAATAAGAAATACACGAAATGTATATTTTGAAATAATTTATTCATTTATTTTTTTGATGTTTTGTACTTTGTGCAAGAGTTAACTCAATTGTTTAACAATTGTTAGTGGAATTTTCTTGGGTTGTATGTTGTGGAAAAAACAGTAGCTCAAAATAGAGCAACTATGGCAGGTGAACAAAGAAAATGACAGACAGCAGAACGATTGCGAATATTACAGCGAAGTAAAAACTACGATAAGAAAATCAAGAAGAAAGAGATCAAAAATGAGAATGCATCAGACGAGAATCAATCGCAGGGAAGCTAGTAAGTTAAGTTTGTATAGAGTTGTAAACCCATGTAACTTCGCCTTTCTCAACGTGTCAAATTTACAACTCCAAAAATATGCTCTTTCAAGTAGTCCCCCCCCCCAAAAAAAATATGCTCTTATATTTTATCTTAGTGAATTATAATAACAATAATGAAATTTCTGTAGCAGAAATGAAAGTCACAGAAGTTCCTTCTTGGTGAAACAATCCTTAGAATTGATTTTTTTTTTTTTTGGTAAAGAAGATTACATTTCTTGGCAGTTGTATGGAAAAAGATGTTCTGTGTGTGCATGATTGAAATTTATGGGTGATTCTCCAAAAACCTGACATTTTCCAATCACAAATATTTTTAAAATAAAAATTCTTTAAAAAATCTGAAAAAAATTATACTTATATTTTGTTTGGAACTTATTAAGAGAAAAATAGAGGGAACTGACTTTAACTATGCTACTCCCCTCAAAACAGGGGGTCAAATTTTCACACACCAGGAGAGTAACAAGCAGCACTATTAGCGTGGAAAATGAGTTTCATCAATGATTTAAAAAAAATCAACTGTGATAGTAAAGAAATAACTGTAACCTGAATCAAAAAGTATGTTTATTGCATGACAAAACAAAATCTATGTAAAACCTCCCTTAACGGACACTCCCAACTAGCGAACGTCACTTCGAGTCCCAGTATCTTTATATAGGTTTTCCCACATTATTCACTATGAATGACTTACACTCCAAATAACGGACAGATTTTTTAACAAAAAGAACTTAATTAATTTGAATTTTGACATCTTGAATTCAAATTATGTTTTTCTCAATCACGAGTGTGCGTGTGTATGTAGGCGTGTGTGTTTGTGTGTGTGTGGGTATGTGTGTGTATGTGTGTGTAGGAGTGTGTGTTTTTGTATGTGTGTGTAGGCGTGTGTGTTTGTGTGTGTGTGTGTGTGTAGGTGTGTGTATAAATGCGTGAGTATAGGATATGGACGCAACCTGGAGACGGTTTTCGCTAGAGGAGCAGCATCGTGAGGCGCCGGTCAACGGTAATACAACAGAGGAAGGCGGGGGGAAAATAAAATCATAGGAACATCAAAACAGCCAAGTGAGAACAATAAGCAATGTGATTGCTCAAAAAATATGCAATAACTATACTAAAATTTTAAACCAACAAATTAAAAACAATTTTCACATCAAGTTCTACCGTTTGTTATTTCAAATTCTCTAATTTAGAAAAGTATTTACCTAATTCTAGAAAGTTATGCTCCCATTTATCAGTAGTTTAACTCAACTTCATTTACCTATTCGAACAACATTAAAATTTAAAAATGCATAACCGACCAATCTCGTTTTGAAAGATTCGTCTGAACAAGGAAAAAAAAAGAGGAAAAACAATTTAAGTAATAGAATTTTTCTGCAGCTACATTTTTTATAAATTTATCGTTTGCCAAATTCAGCATTTTTTTGGAATCATAATCTTATTTTCTAACTAATGTATTGGAAATAAATTTTATTCTACTGGATGTATTACCAGTGCGTTATAAGTAATGCTAGGAAAGTGTCTTTTTTTTCCGCCAGGAGAATGACTTTTTCCTTAAAACTTCCTTATTATGTAGGCGCAGGATTATAATTATCGTAAATAATGTTATTTTTCTGTTCTAACCTCATAGTTCAACTACACATTGTGAGTAGATATTATTATTTAACACAATTTTTTCTTCTATTTGAAACAAAAATGCTGTCCAGAAGAGTGACAGCAATAATGTTACATACCCATTTTTGAACTTAAAAATAAGAACAGCAGACAAATGATATGAAAAAATACTGTAACCTGAGGTTGTAATAAACAGTGTTGCAGTACAGCGGATTAAAAATTTCTTTTTGTTTTTTTTAACGTAATAAATGTGAACTCATTCCTATGCCAGGAGAATATGAAAACTTGTGGACAAACTTTAAAATGACGTACCATGATTATTTAAATAATTAAATTTCTTTAAAGAATGTTATTTTACACCTTTAGGTATGCATAACTTAGCACTACAAATTAAATTTGGAGAATGTCGATACATTTTTTAAAAATAATCGAAGTACATTTGAGAAATGAATTGGGACATGCCAAATGAGTGAGTTTTGATAATTCAAAAAAAAATTTTTTTTGGAAAAAACAAACGAGTTATTGTTTTAATATGAATGGAATAACATCGGAAAAGCTATTTCTAACTATTAAAAAAAAGAAGAAAAACCCAGGTCAAACAATTCGTTAGTTAGGTTTCTGGCACATAATATTGTTATGATTTTGGATTTGCGTTAGTATTATATACATGTATATGTGTTTGTGATAAAGACCCACGATAGAAGTGAAGCTTTTTTCTTTTTTGCTTTGTTTGCATTCTGAATTGTCACCGCACTCGCATATTTTCGCGCTCTATAAGCTCTTTTTCTTTCTGCACTTGACTTAGACATGTTCAGAATATAATTGTATATTTTAATGAAGAAAATAGGTTTTAAACAACGAAAAAAACTAAACATTACTTGGAACTCGCTCTTTAATTGTTTCAAAACCAAAGAAAAATAAGAGTAATTATAAAGTTAATTTTGGTAATAAATGTAAACAAACTAAATCCAAGGCTAAATCTTAGCAATATGGATTACTCGCTTAAACTGATGACATGACTTGAATCAAAGAAATCTTCGAATACCTACATTATTCGAAACGTTTAAAATGCTCAAAATCCACAAATATATGTGCTTGCTTAAGTTTAGCCCTGAAATTATTTTTTTAACAAATATTGTATTAACGAAACTAACTTTATAATTACTTTCACTTTTCATTGTTTTTGGCAACAATTAAAAAACAATTACGTCACTTTCGTCACACAAAATGGTTGGGGATCAGAAATTCAAAGCCTTCGCATAAAACTTTCACTTCAAAACAAGGGGGAGGGGGGGGGGAATATGCAAAGCAAATAAAAATGCATTGAAAAAGTTGAAAATTTGTTGATAGGAGTGCCAATTTTTAGACAAAGCAGTCGAAACTTACCATATAATTAATATTTAAACACATAACTGTCCAAAAAAACTAAACGAGTCTATTTAGAAAATGTTCCATCTTCATAGTTGCGTTCGTCACGGTTACGTTTGTCACACGTCATATTTTGAATATACATTCATTTCTATTACATTATAAGCAAAAATGTGCATGACAAATCAAGTTTAGGAATGAAAATAAAGCAATATAATAATATCTACTTATTTTTCCAATAATATCTACTTAAAATTTAGTGTAATTGAGAGCTGAATTTCAAGTAAATTATTCGATAAAGCGCGGTATACCGCCAAGCCAAGGGCCACAAAGTTCTTATAACTCTTGTTCTAACTAACTGAGAAAGTTGGAACAAACTTTATCTATATATATAAAAATGGAGTTTGGTAAATTTGTTCCCTAAGATCTCAGAAACTACCCGGCAGATTTGACTGAAACTTTCACCGTTTGTTCAGTTTGGTACTGGGAAGGTTTATAGATCAGTTCGAAAAAAATCCGATTGATAATTCCCTTTTATTCCAATTTTAGTCCCAAATTTCGCATAAATGCCCCAATATGGGGGTAGAAAAAAAAAAAACGTGCACATATTAACATTATATGTCCATCGAAAGCGCCAATTTTTCTGCTGAAGATAGCATCTGCTCGAAGTTGCATAAAAAACGAGTTATGAGCTTTTTTGTTCTCTGTTCGAAGGCTTTCATCAACCAAAGTCATTATTTAGTGTGTCATCTAAACTCCCAAGAATTGTTGTATTGTTGAATATTTTTGCGTTTCGTCTGACTTTTTGAGGCTTTTCTCAAGTCAAATCTTAAAGTAACGTTTTTCCACAAGATTGGCTAAAAATAAATGGATTTGGCTGATCATTTTACTTTTAAAACGGAACTTATGTAATTAATGGTTTATTATTATTATTTATGCTGATTGGACACTTGCTCACTATATCCAACCAACCAGCAGAAATATCACCAGAATTTTTCAGAAAGATTTCAGTAGCTGATGTATTTGGCAGTTTTTTCCACTGTCGCTGTTTTTGAGCCCAAAGACTACGTAATAATGTTTTTCAGCTTTCACCATATAAACAAAATATCGCCAATCAAAGATACTTAAAAAAAAAAAATACTGTGTAAAATAATTCAACAACTAAATTAGACAAATCCATAAACCGCACAAAAACTTCCATTAATTTTCTTTTTGCACGATTTCAAACAATCGCCAAATTTTACTACTTATTTTAGAAACATTTCGGAGGAAACCGTTTAGCGCCATTTTATTTTGACCAAAAGTATCTCAGCATCTGGCAACAATATTTCTGTAATAAAAATTAGTAAGGAGGGGGAGTATTATCGAAAGTGTCCCAAAATGATTCTCGCAAATTTGGTAAAATTTCAAACCGCACCAAGTGCCGACAAAAATTGAAATTTCCCCAAAATAACTAAAGCAAGTGTAAGGGAAACACGGGCGGCTACATTTTTTAAAACATTTCGTACATCAATAGCCATACAGAGAAGGTTTTAGATTTTTTAAAAAAAGTACTAACAGATAAATCTTTTTAAACATGTAAAGTTTAATTTCATACTTCAGAAATTCTTCAAATTTATATATGCTTAAGTGTCGTGCTTTCGTTTCTAATTGAATACTATTTTGTTCTTTATACTTATTGCTATTTTAGTTTAATGAGTAAGGAAGAAGCTCGATTTTTAATCACGTCAAAAAGGTTTGTTTTAAATTCTTTCGCTTAAAACAGAAAACAAGGGCAAGTGACGATTGTTTCTCAAAATTATTACTGACCCAGGCAACGTCGGGTATTTTTGCTAGTACTTTTGTAAAAGAGGAAAAGAAAAAAGAAAGCTAATCCGAATGATATAAAATGTAAAGAGGTGCCGTTTGGGGGATTTTTTTTCATTCCGTCCCCTATTCGACAGCTTATGTAGAATTTTAGCAAAAATAATTAATTGCACAAGAAAAGAATTCAAAATTCAAAAATGATTACCCTCCGAGCCCAGATTTTGGTCATAAAATCAGGCTATTTACGTAATTGGACGGAAAATTTATAAAATTGGAAAGAAGTATGATTGAACTACCAGAAGACACCATGCAAATTGAGCTCTGACTGCAGTAAATACGCAGATATGACAGACACGGATTCGGAAGATTGAATCTCACTTCCTTAATAAAATAAATAAATAAAAGGAACTTCGTCTACATGATGCTTATGTATCATGCTTAAGTAGCTTTAAATAACTTTTTTCTTTTAATGGATTCAGTAAATATTCTTTGCCTATCAAAATGTTGCCTGAGTAATATGAATCGCAGATTTCCTAGTTTAACGAATAAACAACCCTAAGAGCAAAATTTCTTATTGATTTTTTTTCCTTCAAGGAAGTTAATAATTGATTGGAAAAGTACACTAATTCGCTTTAAATTTTCCTTAATTATTATTTCCCTGCGACTTCGAGAGCTGCATATTGAGCCCTATGCAGGCCCAAGGCCTTTAGCCCAAAATACATCTTCAATTAGTTAGACTCGAAATGCCATCGAATGTAAATTTAAAAACTAAAATATATATTTTTGCATCAGCCTCTTGCGTTTTTTGAAGAAGAAATATTTTTTCCTCTTTGCTCAATAGATGGCAGCACAAATTATAACTCCTTATAAAAAATGAGCTAGGCACCCTTGGCACGAGATTTTTTTACTGACGTGAACCTCTACATTAACGTTTTGATAATCTTATTCTTATTTAAAGATTGCTTCCTTTTTCCTCTTTTCTAGCTACAATGAGAAACAATGTTGTCTTTAAATACTTCAAATGAAAACTGCAATAAATATCATTAGATTAATAAATGAATCGCGTCACATTTTTAAGTTGCCATTTCGCCATTTAATAATTTGGATGATTGGATAATTTTATTGCTCTAACGAATAATTTTTCCTGTTATGACAGGAGAGGCTAAGTGACCTACTGACTTGATGAAATGTAATGTTATTTATACACGTGTGTTTTGCTCTATATATTTATTTGTTTATTTATTTAGTTTTCAATTTTCACGTGATGTTATACCAACCCCAGCCAGTGGAGAACTTAAAAATAACGTTCCTGTGTATAAGCATAGAATAATTTCATGTTTTACAAAAAAACATCATATCTATTTTAATTTTACGTGATTCTTAATGCAAAAAACTCTCACCTCCGGCCCTTACAATGTTTTCCTTTTGACGTTGAGTATTGGTAGGGTAAATTCACTTTAATTTTCATTTCCTTATTTTTTTATAAACTGCAATCAGGCAGGCCCGTCATTTGGCCGTCATTCACATCCAGAAGGAGCCTCTCCTCCCCCCCCCCCCCGGATTTTAGAAACATGCTCATATTAGGCATTTTTGATCGTATTTTGTTGTTTTTTCCCCATAAAATGTATGAAACACAAACCCTTCCCCCCCCCCCCCCAAGGAAAATTTTGAAACGACATACTGCAACCAGGGTCAGATTAAGGTACGGGCTCAGGGTATCGAATTTGTCTCTAGCTAAAGTTTTAAAAAATGGAACAATTTCATTTAGCACTAAGCTAGATAAGAACAAAAATGTAGAAAAAGAAACAACTTCCAACTATAATTCGGAAAGCATTAAAATGTTTTATTTCCTCACCATAAAAAAAGTGAGGGGAGAGCGAGGGGGAGGGGGAATAAAGTTCGTGCCCTGTGTACTCAAAAGTCATAGTCGGGCCCTGACAACGAGAAAATATGTTTCAAGTTTCACCAAGCGTAGAGCTTAGTACTGATATTCATGTCCGTAATAGTTTTTGAAGTGATAACTTCTTACGGGAGGGTAAACCGATTTGTGACATAACGCGCGTAACGGTGCAACTCTCGTCCTGGCATTCCTTTCGTTCGTGCATACCACAGAAGCGTCCATGGTCGGGGACATTTTGTTTCTTTACTCTTTGGGTCAGTTTTAAGCGTTAAGTGATAGTAAAAAAAGTAATGAAATTAACAGGTGGATGATCGTCGCAAAATAACGCAATCTCCTAAAGAAAGGCGAGTTTAATAATACAATATAATACCAATAACATTGTAAACAATATATATTCAAAACAACATTTAATCTTGAGATTTATTTTCAAAACAAAAACATTTTTGCGATTAGTTATAATAAAAATATCTCGCTTCATTTAGGGTTTTGAACTGTGATAGGGTGTACTTATTTTAAATGAACTTTATCCCCGCAGACTCCGCAACGCGGGGGTAGGGGACGGCCGGGAAAACAAAAAATAATAAATAAACATTTAATTTGTGCATCACAGAATAAAATGTAAACTGACTTTAACTTTAAAACAATCACACGTAAAAAAGTTAGTTATTGGGGGGGGGGATCCAATAAAGTGTGCGGTTAGGCTTCCTGGTGATTTTTGCAGGGGGGGCGGGGGGGCAAAATATAGATCCTAGCCTGGTCGTAATAATACGCCAATTTTATCGTTTTAGATTTAAGCTTAACCTTGTGGTGGTTTATTTATGGTGATAACATTTATTTACAATAGGGAAGTTTTCGATTTTTCAATTTCATTTTTATATGATAGAGTAACATGTATGAACATCATAGGTGAAAAAATTTTTGCGATACGATCAGTAGTTTTTTTTTAAATTAATTTTTAAAGTTCAAGCGCCTGTGACGTCAGATGGCATAGGAAGTGACGTCCGATAGGAGAGAAACGCTAGCGAACCGGTTCCCATGTCATGGGAGAAATCGAAGAACGTGCATTCGACTTCGAAGATGAAACGTAAAAGGCTTATCTCCTCGCGTTTCTGGAACATTAAACCTCTCATCCTCTCGGAAATATTCGAATATCACCATTGATATTATTTGAGGAAAATTATTTAGATTGTGCTTTAACGAATCCGGCCTCCATAGTGTGTTCAAAAGGATTATTGAATTTCTAAAAAATAAAAATATCAGCGCGCTCAAAATGTCCCTAGCGAAAACAAGGGATCTTCGGCGGAAGGCTGCCCATTCGCGCCCTGTGACGTAGGTTCGTGACGTTTCAGAAGAGCGCACTTTTGCGAGTGGATTTTTAAAAATTCACTAAAAATCAACCACGGTGTTTTAAAATTCGGCGATGGTGAATTTTTTAGTTTTGAGGGTCAATTAACAATATGCAATAGCCAAAATATGAATATTTGATAGGTTGCAACTTCCCTATTAACATTTTAAAACAGTATTAAATCTTGAAATTTATTTTCAAAACAAAAACATTTTTGCGATTAGTTATGCTAAAAATATCTCTCTTCATTTAGGGTTTTGAACTGTGAAAAGTTGTACATAATTAGAACGAACTACTGTATTACCCTGCATTTGCCGGCATGCCATAAAATATGATGGTCACCAGATTTTCAACAAACCTTTCCTGGTCCATTCCGGCATGACAGAAAAAACAAGGTTAAAAAAAAAAATCATATAACAGTATACTGGTGTGCTAAACACATGAGTATAATTCGTATCTTGGCTTGAAAATGGTGATACTACAATTATTCCATCTTTTAAACGTATTGCGCAGTTAAAGCGTCAAAATATAAGAGCAGGAGGCGTAGCAGTTTATCAGAATGATTTTGATTGCATAAATATTGTCACTCCAAATATAGGATTACATGTTACTAATGCTACGAGCTTTAATACGTCTACACAAAACCACAAAACGATATTGGTGAAATGTGTATAGTGGAATGAAGCAAAGCAACAAATTATTATTGCCAGCATATATCTCCAAACGAAAGTTTCAAGTATTATTCACTTTATTCATAAACAGCTTTTACATTATACACAAGAAGGTTCTGCTTTAGTTAATGAAGATTATTACACAATTCCTTTAATTTTAACCGGAGATTTTAATCTGCTTCTGATCGAGCCAAAAATTTAGTATCGTTTCTACAATCCAAATTACAATTACAAATGATTAATAAGCCAGAAGAAGCCACTAGAACTCACGACACTGTACTAGATGCAGTTTTTTTTAGATAACATACAATGCAAAAATTTCGTTGCTTATTATAGCAACCATAAATCAATTGTTACTTTTATAGGATTAAATAATGATAATAATTTAATCCTGTGAAAGTTATGACTTCTGCGACACGAGCGTCCCGTGACACACATTTTTTTAAAATTATTATTATTTATTATTCTTATAATTCAATGGAGATTAGAGGGTATCTTACGTTTTTCTGAACAATTTTAGTTTAAATTGATTTGAAAAAGTACATAGTTTTCAAACATTAACGAATTGAAAATGATTTACTTGAATCTCAGCAATAACCTTGCCACTGAGATTCAAAAGTTTCTTTAGTAACGAGTTGATTTGTAATTTTTGACACTTATGGAAAATTAATTTTACATAAAATAAAATATAAATATTAAAATTGCTTCTATGTTTCATGTGTCAGCCAGTAAAATAAGTTCTAAATAGAAGAAATATGAATTTTCAGGCGAAGTACCAATTACTAGGGCATTTGTGTCATTCTTCAAAAGTGGGAAAGTTTGTTCCACGCTCATATTTTTTTCTTGCTCAATTTCTTAAAAATGCTTTCTCATGGATATAAAAGTATTCACGAAGAAGTATTTAAAAAAAAAAAAAAATCAGCGTGGAACAAACATTTCCACTATGTAACACTGTATCTGTAATTCCATTATTTAACTTAGCTAAAATTATAATTCTTTCCCTCTACAAGCTTATTTGGTTTCCGCTGAAAAAAAGGCGCGAAAAAAACGTCTAATTCCAACATTTCACTATTTAAGAGACTTCAAAAAGGAGGCGGATATCAGTTCATACCGTATGTGCTTTTTTTTTTTTTTTTTTTTTTTTTTTGTGTCCACTCACAGCGTCTCACCTAGTGAACCGATTTTGATGATTCTTTTTTTTAATGGATAGGGGATGGCTCAACTTAGGTCCCATTACTTTGTTTGACCATATTTGTCCTTTAGAAAAAAAGTTATGGGCTAAAAACCATAAATTTCATGCTATTTCCCTATTAAATGATTAAATTTAAAACCCATTATAGCATATATAATAATAATAAGTTCAGCATTTAAGCATAAATCAAACTAGCATAAACCCAACTCTCTAAACCATTTATTAATAACTCGCATTCCATCAATATTCAATGTTGCCACTCAATTGTAACAATACTACATCCCTTCTTTTCTTTCTTTTTTTTTTTTAACTCAAAACAAACAAAGTTTTGAAACAAATAAAATTACACTTATGTACAGTTTACGTGAAAATATAGTCCTGGTGCCACTTAGGTTTTTGTCTATGTCGTATCGGTCGTGATAAGTTTGTTGACATTGTTGATGTTGAAGCGTTTGGATCTACCATTAATGTAGATCGATCTTCCTGTTCATCTGTTGTTTCATCTTCATTTACGTCTTCAATACCAGCTGCAGTTTTCGGATTTTTTTTTCTTTTGAATGACTGATATATTTCTTAACATGAGTTATATTTCTTCTGTAACAAACTCCGTTTGGATCTTTTATAGTAACTGCATTTCCTTTTCTTCCAACAACAGTCATCGGTATTGGTTGGAACGTAGCTGTCAATTTATTTTCTTTCTGTTGCTTCATAATTACTATGTCTCCTACATTAATGTTACTCTCTTTGGCTTTGCGTTCTTGATCTGCATATTGTCTTCCTTTATCCTTAAGGAATTTATCTTTATCTCTGATTTCTTCATCTGTGAATTTTACAGTATTTTCTCTTATATCAGGTAGCTTACTTCTGATTTTTCTTTCAAACATTAGTTCTCCAGGAGGAACACCGGTGGTAGAATGTGGTGTGACACGATACGCAAAAAGAAATTCTTGAAGTTCATGCCTCCAGTTTTTTCCTGTTGCATGTGCAATTCTCAGTCTTTTCAAAATCGTTCGGTTTTGCCTTTCAACTTGGCCGTTTGCTTGTGGCTATAAAGGAGTTGTATGATGATGCTTAATACCCCTTTCTAGTAAAAACTTCTTGAAATTTTTATCAATAAATGTCCTACCGTTATCAGTCATAACATGTTTTGGAAAACCATACCTAGTAAATATCTCTGTCACTTGATTAATTAAAACTTGTGCATGTAAGGACCTTGTAATTAAAACTTCAAAATATCTACTATAATAATCCACAATAACAAGCAAATATTCTCCTGTTGGTAGGGGGCCTAAATAATCCATCGAGATGTACTCCCATGCCTCTGATGGTAATTCAGTTCGTGTCATTGGCTCAGGTGGATCTGGAATAGTAACCAGTTGACATCCATGACAAGATCTCACGAATTTGTCTACGGCTTTGTCCATGTTGTACCACCATATTTTGCTTCTTAGTAACCTTTTCATTGCTGTCATTCCCATATGACCTTCATGTGCTAATTGTAAACACTTTCCTTGAAGATCCGCTGGGCATACAATTCTTGTACCTCTCAACAGAATTCCATCGATTTCACAAAATTCATCTTTTATTAACTCATAATGTCTCTGATCTTTAGCCCAATTGTTTGTTCGTAAACTGTTCTTTAATTTCTGAAGATGGTGATCTTTATTTGTAGCAATTTTTATGTCTTCTAATTTAAGAGCTATGGGCACATTAACTTCAACAATATTACGTATGTAATTTTGCTCTTCGTTAGATCTTGCTTCATCTTCTACCGATTCAGAAATATCCAATAATCTTGATAATGGATCGGCAATATTTGTTTTTCCAGGCTTGTAGATGATTTCGTACGAATAGCTCATCAGCCTTAACACCCATCTTTCAATTCTTGCACATGATCTATGACGAATGCCAAATATTGTCTGCAAAGGCTTATGATCTGTGACCAGTTCAAACGTTTTTCCAAATGTATAAATGTGAAATGTTTCACAGGCCCAAAAAAGCAAGAGCTTCCTTTTCTGTTTGAGAATATCTTTTCTCCACACTACTAAGTGCTTTACTTGCATAGCGAATGATTCTGGGTCCTTCCTTCTGAAACTGGACCAACACTGCTCCGAGTCCTACTGGGCTAGCATCACAGTAAATTCTTGTATGTGAATCTGGATTATAAAATCCTAAAGTTGGCGATTATTTTCTTCAATTTATCAAAAGCTTCATTTTGTTTCGGTCCTCAGTTAAAAGATTCATCTTTTTTCGTTAGTTTTCTTAAAGGCTCCGCAATTGTTGCAAGATTCGGAATAAATTTTGCAGAAAAATTGACTAATCCTAAAAAAACTTCTAACTTCACTAACTGTTTTGGGGCATCGAAAATTTTCAACTTCATTTTTATTTTTCATTTGTTGGTTGAATACCTTCTTTGATAATGTGGTGATTTAAGAAAGTAATTTCTTTTAACCCAAATTTAAATTTCTCTTTATTTAATGTAAGTCCTTTTTCACTTACAATATTTAAGACATTTTCTAAATTTTCATCATGTTGTTCATTATTTTTTCCATAAACGATTAAATCATCAATATAAATGCAAATTCCTGGGCAGTTCTGAAATGTTTGAGTCATTACTCGCTGATACATTTCTGGTCCACAATTTACTCCAAACATTAGGCGTTTATAACGAAATAAACCTAAATGTGTACAAAAAGTAGTAATGTTCCTAGATTTTTCTTCGAGTTCAATTTGATGATATGCCCATTTTATATCTAGTTTACTAAACACTATGCTACCATTTAGTTCATGCAAAACTTCATCAATTAGAGGAATAGGAAATCTCTCTCTTTCTATATCTTGATTTGCAATTTTCATGTCTACACATAGTCTCCACTTTTCTTCTTTCTTAGGCGTAACGACAATAGGTGATACCCATGGAGTTGGACCATCAACTTTTTCAATTATGTCATGTTTCAGCAAATCATTTATCAACTCTTTCACATGTGATCTTAAGTTGTATGGTAACCTTCTTACTGGTTGTGCAACCCTTTTTGCATCATCTTTAATTGGAATTTTTAATTGAAAGTTCTTTAATTTACCAATGCCTTGAAACACATCTTGAAACTTTCCAACAACATCTTTACAACTTGAATCCTTCTCTTCAGAAGAAATATTTAATTCATTTACATTGTATCCTAACCTCAGTACATTAAGTTTAATAGCAGTCTCTTTACCCAATAATGAGCTTCCTTCACCTTCAAATACAAAAAATTCAACATCTTCCAACTGTTTACCATGCATTACTTTTATGCTTGCTCTAAAAGCACCCAATACTTTTAATGGCTTTTTATCTCCGTAGGAATATATCTTCTTATCAACTAAATAATTTTTGCATTTGATTTTAGATGATTTTAATCTCTCCCATTCTTTTTTTCCAATTACACTACAGCTAGCACCTGAATCAATAATCATAGGTATTTTAACATTACCTACAATGCATGTAATATACTCACTTTTGTTATTATATGGAAGTGAAAACACAAATTCATTTTCATCTTCATTACCAGAAGAATTAAGATTTCTTACAACCTTTTCTTTCTCTTTAAATTTTTTCGGCGCTTTACAAACCCTTGAAAAATGTCCGAAAAATCCACAGTTCAGACATTTCTTCCCCTTGGCAGGACAGTTTAGTGATTTTGAAATATGGCCTTCTTTCCGACATTTCCAACAAATTAAATTACTCTTTTCACGAAAATTAGTTTTCTTCTTTTGCATTGAACTCGTTTTCAATCTATTAAGGTGTTCTTCTGGCGATGAAATATTTTCTATGGCTGCTGACTCCAAACGAGACTGTTCATAGGAACGGCATAAAGCTTCAGCTCTTTCTAAAGATAACGCATCTCGTTCATCAATTAATTTAATTCTCAGTTCTTTATACGGGCATTTCACAATGATTTGATCTCGAGGTATAACTTTGATATACCCCCCCCCCCAAAAAAAAAACTACGCGCCAAATCTGGCACTCCCTACGGACTTTTTAGGGTTGCTGTTTCTTATTTTTGTGTTGCCAATTTATGTTTTTTCAGCTTTTAGGTTTTTAAATTTAGTATTTTCTTGTATTTTTTAACATTTTTTGAGTTTTTTTTTTAAATTTTGTGGCAACAATTTTTGGATTTCATATATGTTTTAGCGCCATTTCATTCATTCGCCATTTCTTTGTGAAGTGATCAAGCAGATTTCTGACTTGCTGCATTTTCCAATTATAATTTTTTTTCTATTAATTATTTTTATCTTTTAGCTTTCAATATGCCTACTGTACATAGTGTTGTTGAAAAGTTTCAGGGAATTTTGAGTCGGAAAATCGATAGTTGTTCTTTATTTTCGTCGGGTAGGCCGACAGTTGGAAGGCCAGGTATTGTTAATTGTTTATTTGGTGCATCATTTGGTTCAGAATATGCAGATGTTAATTGATTTTTTGACGGAGGTTGGATTGTTGAAGGCTGCAATCTAAGGATCTGAAGGAGAAAAAAAAAAAAAAAAAAAGTGCCAAAAACAGGTATTTTGCTTGGCGAGAAAAAAAAGTCGCCAAATTTCCGATTTGGGGGGGGGGGGGGGGGGTATATCAAAGTAGTTCCGATCTCGAATATGTCGATCAATTTCACTCTTTACAAATCCGCATAAAACTGCTTGTTGGCGAAGTCGAATTATAAATGAATCCATACTTTCATTTTCCCTTGGCGACATATCTCTGAATTTTAAACTTTCAAACGCTTCATTTCCGGAAACCGCAAATTTCCGTGTTAGCATAGAAACGGCAGTCATATATTCATCAGCCGGTTCAGTTCTATCCTCTTCAAGTTCTGTCAATGTTTCAAAAATGTCTTGAACATCTGTTCCAGCATAATGTAATAAACAAGCTTTCTTACGATGTACATTAGTAATACCTTTGGCTTCAATAAACAATTGAAAAGATCGCAACCATTTTGTCCATCTGAAAGCTCTTGTTCCTTTCTCGCCAAATGGATGAAATTTCGGAATATCTTCATATAATCTATCCATCTCTTTCAAAATAAACCCATTCTCACTGCTTCTCGCAATTATTTAACTCTCGTCGCCAAAATATAGCATATACAGTCGGACCTCCATATATCGAAGTAGCAAATTGCCGGAAAAAAATTCGATATATAGAAATTTCGATATATAGAAACGATCTTATTTTTCATAAAAATCACCTAAAACATTAAAATTAAAGCTAATTTTCGTGCATGAAACCCAATTTCTAATTTATACGAGCATCGGATTAAACGAAAGTTAATAACTGAAAAATTAACAGAAATTACATCTTGATTCTTCCGCAGTTCAACTTGATTCGCAACATGAGGGGATTTTCGCTTTGACAGTGTAATCGAGAGAAAAGTAAAAAATCAATCTACTTAACTTGAATGATTTTTACTGAAGCTAAAAAGACTAGGAATGATAATCAACAGACAGAAAGGATAACGTGAAACTGATTTTACAGTGTTACTGGTTACCACTAATTAAGGTTTGAAATAAACCTGAGGGAATCTAAGAACTTCAGAACGGAACAACGACCTTTCTACACACCCCTCAAATAAAGATTTCTTATGAGTTTCTTAGCAACCTTTAGTAAACATAATTTTCTCCCCTAACCTTCATTTTTCATGAGACAAACAGTCTAAAGTGGAAGAAAAAAATCTACGAATGTCTCAAAAAAAATTCGATATATAGAGATTTTTTCGATATATAGAAACAATTTCTCTATGTAATGAACATTGAAATTTACTGGGATTTCGATATATAGAAAATTTCGATATGTGGAAGTTCGATATATGGAGGCTCGACTGTATAATAATAATAAGTTCAGCATTTAAGCATAAATCAAACTAACATAAACCCAACTCTCTAAACCATTTATTAATAACTCGCATTCCATCAATATTCAATGTTGCCACTCAATTGTAACAATACTACACCCCATTGTTATGAAAGTTTGGTGCCATACGACAGTAACATTAATAGTAATTGTAATGATAATTTTGAATGAAGGCTTCTCTGAAGCAAGCATCAAGTTTCTTCAGGGGGATATTTCGATAATAATCGAGAATCTGCCGCTGTCGTCTCATTTTTGGCGTAAATAATTTTATTTTGGTAACCTTGCTGATTTATAGTAACAATATGTGAATTATCGAAATCTTCCCTTCTTCATTGCTATTGCTCCATAGTGGGGGTAAACCTAACCTGGAAGCGAGGTGATGCAGTGATTAGGATCTGCTTAGACATCACAATGCTACATTAGGTTTGCCTCAACTACAGTAGTATTTTTTTCGTTATCATCTATGCCAATAACAAATGATGGGGGCTAAGTAAGAAAATACAGAATTGCATCATGAGCAACTTAAATGCTGTGAAATGTAAATTAGTTAGAAAAAACGTAATACTTACATGGTTATAATTAAATTAACTACACATTAATTCCAAAGAGGAACAAAGATAAGTTTTTAGTGCCAATCGCTTAAAGTTTAACGCGTGTTTATAGTTTCTTATTATTATTTTTATTATGGAGCATTTTTATGAAAAAAAAGGTGAAGTTTCGTGATGGTAACTAATTACTATTTCTGAAATACCTACATTTACACTAAAAAGAAGGAAATAAAAAAATTTGGAAAAAAAAATAGAACCGACTTCAAATTTGCTCTAAAAAGTGAAAAATAATCTTATTCTTTAACCACCATCGATAATGCTTTTAAACATAATTTTTGAAGTTGGCGCAAAAACGATAGATAAAATCATTCACATTCACAGCCATAACTCAACTACAACTATAAATTTAACCAGGCCCAGTTTCTTCACTATCACATAAAGTATGCATTGATGACAACATAATTGAATAACGGTATAAATGTTTCGTTCGTAACTATGGATGCTTTTCTGAAAAAAATTTGAACGAAGCATGGTTACATTGGATTTTACGTTTTGTTTTTGCGCCAACTTCAAAAATTATGTTTAAAAGCATTATCGATGGTGTTTAAAGAATAAGATTATTTTTCACTTTTTAGAGCAAATTTGAAGTCGGTTCTATTTTTTTTTTTTTTTTTTTCAAAATTTTTTGTTAGTATTGAATCCAAATTGCGTTTCTTCAAATATCTCGAAAACTCATTTCTGCAGATACTGCCGTTTACCTGCACACGGCAGTATAAGCAAACAACATAAAATCTTAAAACAGAAAGCCCAATGAGCTATGTCAGCGCGCATGCACAGTCGCTGTGGCAAATTTGTGATATCCGCGATTTAACGTCTAGTTGTAACTGTTGGATCTGTTGTAGTCTTGATTGAATTTCATTTCCTAAGACAACTTTTGAATAACTGTTAGATCTGTTCTAACCTTGCAATCGCAGTCAGAGATTAACAAACCCTGTATGAGCTGAGAATAAGTGCATAAAAGTTTTGGGGAAATTACTGGTTTTCAAATTTTCATTAGTCCGGCCTATTATGTCCCTGGGGGTTGAATTTTTGTATACCTTCTCAATGCCCCCCCCCCCGAAACATGTATACAAAAAATCATTGCCATAGCCCCCGGGCTGTGACAGAACCCCTCAAAAGTACAATTTGGGGGTAAAAACGACGGGGGAGGGGGTTCAAATGGCACAAAAGGTACCATCAGTAGGGCACAAGGAATGTGTGTGCGAAATTTCAGCTTGATTCCTTTTTTCGTCTAGGCTGTGGCCTTGTCAAAGAAAGCGAAAATGTCTTTGAACAGCGATTTTCTAACTTAAATTCCTTCTCCCCTGATGGTCCAGTGGATCGCCCTCACATAAAAGCTTAATTGCACGTGACTTCTTGGCCAAAAAAAGTTATTGTGGTGCTTGTTCACGTTCCTTATTCCCCAGATTTGACTCCAGATTCGGATTTCTGGTTGTTCCCCAAATTGAAATTGCCAATGAAAGGCAAACACTTTGCCACAATTTCAGATATTCAGGCAGCTACGACGGCGACATTAGGGGCAATTCCAAAACATGGATTTGATGAGTGCTTCAAAAAATTTCACGCCCGCTTGTTGTTGTTGACGTGTCCGTAATAAACTGCTACGGAAAGAATGGTGCCATTGCGTGGAAAGGTTGAACTTCTTTATTAACAGATAAGACAACACAAGAAAGATTTACAGCACATAGAGAGGGAATAACACCCAGGGTACCGGCGGGAATCGAACCCGTAACCTCCGGCATATGAAGCGAAGCTTCTACCATAGAGCCACGGAGGCCCCTCACGACCGCTTCCAGCGTTGTATTGACTTCAAAGGTGTGTATTTTGAATAAATCATCTTGTAAACTAGAAAAAAATTATGTCTTGTACCTTATTTAAAATCAGTCACCTTTTCTATTGGACGCACTGTGTAATGTATTACATATAGAACAAGGGTGTCCATCCCCCCAAAATGGATGACGTTCACCCCCCCCCTCACATAGAAACATTATGGAAATCTCGTTTTCCAAAGGAGAAAAGGACCTTCCCCCTTAAAATTTTAATGGCCCAACGGAAACCATGAGATCTGCCCCCCCCCCGCTCTCCCTATCATAATGAGAAATAACCGGGATGCCATGAAACAATTTTGAATTTCCGAAGGTAGCCCCGACTTGGAAAAGATTAGGAACCCCTAATCTAGATAAAAATCGATTAGAGATTTCAACTCAATTTTCTTGCAATTAAATATGTACTATGTCTAAAGAACATTAACCTGAAAAAATTGTAAACATTGTGAAAAAAAACATCTCAAAAAACGAGGCTTAACATTGTCTCAAGGCTGTCAAATGTTTGGAACTCAAAAACCAAATTCTCCTAAAAATTACTTCAAAAAGTGGCGACACTACAGGAAAAGAAGCATTTTAGTTCATTTAATCTAATGCTAGTTGCATTTTCACGTTCTGCGCACATTTTATTTATTTGTGACGACTTCTACTTCATTTTCTAGGCAAGCGTCTCCCCCCCCCCCCCCGCCATTGATATGGCTCATACCAGTAAAATCTAACTAATTAAATTTTGACAATATACAGTGATAGTTCTTTCAATTAGAAGTATTTACAGAAGTTAAGCCTGAAGTTTCTAAAGTACACTGTAACAAGTTTCGGAAACGTTTCTGGATATATCGGAAACGTTTCCGAAATAGTAGGAATCCTTCATCCAATAGCGAATACCTCAATATTCAGAAAGCTTTTTGTTATTTCAAGATATCTAGAAGCGGAAGTGATGACGCAATGCTTCGAAACCTATTTCATCCTTCCAACCCGGGCGCCAATGAGTCGGAAATAACGAGAACTTATTTTTTTCTTATCTATGGTTGCTGCAGTCAGCAACTGTTTGGCATTGGATTACTTGTTATTTAATGTCAAGAGAGTAGTAAATGTGTCGAGACTAATTTTACGCCTTTGCATTTTGGACTGCCCTTGATTTTTTAGACGATGTACGCAGCTATTAAGTTAGTTAATAACCATTTGCTTCTTTATAATTTCCAATGCGACCATAATTAGATATATATTGTGTGTTCAAGCGTGAATAGTTTCAACACCCGTGTTTATACTTAATGAAACGAAACCCTCTGGATTACTTATTCAGTTGTAATGGAGGTACTTAGATTTTCTTCCGCTCATGTTCACTTGTAAGTATTAATGAATATTTTAAAACATGTTGTTATATACATTTATATTTTTGTTGATTTGCATTTGATGAGGCTAAAATTGTAACTGTTTTTGGGTTTATTGAATTAATTTCAAGTTATCCTACATGTGCGCGGTGTACTATTTGTTGTAACCAACTGAAACTGATTAATTACGCAAAAGAAATAAGATTTATATTTGAGAAGCAATCACAGAAAAGTTTTTTCGAAATACTTGGATGTACATACATTTTGGTTCAAAAAGAAAAAAAAAATCAATTGTTTAATTCATTAAAAATATGGTAATGCAAATATTTTCTAGTATTGTAATATGCTTCACAAAAATTTGCCAGTATTATCTTTTTTTATTATAATTTATTCATTCGTTTAAAAATATTTATACCATTAGAAAATGACCATATTATCTATTAGTAAGAACATAGTTATGCAATTAATTCATCTGCTTATTCATTTTGTTAAATGTGGTTAACTATAAAAAAATTCCTTGACATTAGTTGTTCCGAAAATAACATTTCCTTCGTGGATAGACTTGTTTAATGTAGGACAGTCAGGAGGAATGAGTCAGTGGCTAAAATGGAACAGCTGCATTTACATGCCGAAATAAAAAGTAATATTATTTCATGTCATCGTTTTAAAAGTGATCAGTTTTTAAATACTATGTTATTAATATGCAATGCACATATGGGGAGAAGACGAGGGGCGTTCACCACGCAGACTGTGCCATTGACATTTTCAAGGGGTTGCTTTTTTTAAGGGGGGGGGGCCGCTTTATATCATTTTATGGGTGCACCATCACTCTTATGGTGTGGGGGGGGGACTCTCGTATATATGAAATGGAATAATCATGTAATAGAGTTCAATGTTTTAATAAATAAAATATATAATGCATTTTGCGCACACTCTAAAAATAAAATCAGTAACCTATTTTGATTAAGTATCTATATTTGTGATAAACTGGAAAAGGGCAAGAACAGAAGAATAAACCCGAATGGTTCCAGCAGGGGGACTTTGGTGTCATATTTAAATTCATCAATTTCTCTGTTGGTACTTTTCGGTACCCTTTGTTCGTCAAAGAAATTGACTTGACGTGAGCGAATTTCGGAACGCAAAGTGTAGGTAAGTTCTGTCAAATTTTATCCGAAAATAAAAGCTATCAAGTTTGATACAAGATATGTTTTTAAGTTCTGCATTAAAAATACAATATGTTGATAATTTTGTCTTGAATATATTGAGAGAAAAACTGAAGTTTAATATTGTTTAACAAACAATCCCACTTTTGAGAAAGTACTCCCCTTCCCTCCCCCGACGATTTTGTGATTATGAATGAAACTACTATATTATTTCATAAATTTTCAAAAATTTATAACTGTGCATATGTTATGCTGTTAACCATGCTATTTGTCATTAGAAATTCAGAAAAAAAAAATCCACGAATGATTCTAAAATTGCTTGTTTCATTGCTCTTAGATATGAAAGAATTGAAACTGATATGGCATGCAATACTATAGTAAAGAATTATTTTTTAGAAAAAATCACGGAAAAAGGATTCCGAAATTCTCGGAAAGGTTTTTGAAAATTGTTTGGAGAATTCCGAAATACTCGGAAACGTTTTCGAAACTTTCATGAACCACAGCTGCACAGAATACTCAGAAACATTTCTGGAAATTACGGAAAGAGGATTCCGAAATACTCAGAAACGTTTCTGAAAATTACAGAAAGAGGATTCCAAAATACTCGGAAACATTTCTGGAAATTATAGAAAGAGGATTCCGAAATACTCAGACACGTTTCTGGGCATTACAGAAAGAGGATTCCGAAATACTCAGACACGTTTCCGGAAATTACAGAAAGAGAATTCCGAAATACTCAGAAACGTTTTTGAAAATTTCATGAACCGCAGCTGCACGATATACTCAGAAACGTTTCCGAATTTTTTTTACAGTGTACGAGTAACCTTCTGAGAATCATTTTACTACTTTTTTTTTCCATTGGTGTGTCCTTTATCTTCTGTCATTGTTTTGGCTTTTATTGAAACATCTGAACGACTTCAAGACCTTTAATCGTATAGACAGTTTCAACCGCCTTTTTTTTTTTTTTTTTGAATTTAATCTCGTACATAACATTGGAAATGTCAACTACGAAATGAAACTGTAAGCTACCAAGTTGGAATGCAACTACGAAGCTCAATGTATATTGCTTAAATAATGTAATAAATCGAATGAATGAGACTACGGCATAGTAAAGCGACACAAAATAGAATGATTTTAATGTCTTTTTTATACTTTAAATTTATATATGCACGAATAAAAACCTGACTCTTGCATAAAATACTGAATAATAAAACTCTTAGGCTTACCCTGCCGTCCCATTGAACATTGTACTACTTGCTGCTTGATGAATTAATTAATTAGGTTTCTTGAAAACTTATTTTTTACCGCTAATAGATCTGAATTTTCAAATTAAAGATCACACCAAGCAAATACTATTTCTTCCGATCACTCCAATAGCATTCTTAATACAACATTTCCCTTTTTCTAGCAAAAACAACTTAATGAGTCATTTTGATAACATGTTCTCTTTAAACTCTGACCTTAAAATATTTTCAATAATGTGTAGATGTTTCGTAACACACCAAAATAAGAAGAAGTAAATTCTTACTTTGTTAAAATGCTCAAAATTGCTTTAAAAGTAATTTTTCTTAGAGAGTGAACAATGCTTCCATAAAAATTTCTAATTCTGAAATTTCTATTTTTCTAAAAGTCATGTTGTCACTTCTGTAGTTGGTGCCTAGGCCGGCTCTTCCAATTTCTTTTAAAAATTTTATTTTTGACTCTATTTCTTTAAACATCTTGCATCTTCAGGAAACTTCAAACTAAAATGATTAATATAAAGACAAATACGCAAAGAAAATGCTTCAAATTTTCCAGTTGTTGTGCGTACACGGCAGAAAGTTGTGTCGGCAAAAATAATAATTGGGATGTCATGAGGTGGGGAAAGTACGGCAAAGTGAAATAGTTCAGATAACTTACTTTTTTCAAAATGAAAAAACTGTAAATTTTTTTCTAAAGTTACGGTACCCAAAGAAAGAACATTGTATATAATGAAAAAAGAAACTTGAATTGAAACATTATTTTAAATTTTTGGCGCCTTATTTGTACTTTCAAAAAAAAAAAAAAGTAAAGGTTTTTCACTTTGTTTTTATGAGGCACAGTGAAGAATAAAATATTTTCTAGTAAAATAGTTTCTATTTGACAGCTAAAAATATTTTGATCAAATAGATGATTAAAAAAATGAATAAAATCATATGAGAAAAAATAAATGAGTGCATAAAATAGTGAATGAGTAAGAAAATAAATGAACGAATGAATAATTAAGTGAAATGTTTAGTAAAGGAATGTAAATTAATTATTTAATAAATGAATACGTAATAGGTTTAACAAATAATTGGATACGTTTACAAAATGAAGTATTTCACTTTGCCCCCGCATGCAGTTAAATATTTGTAAAAAGCATTTAAAATGAAAATACGCTTAATATTAAATACATAAATGATGAACCAAACATTAGACGATGTCAATTAAGATTTAAAATGTTAATAACAATAATTTTATCGCTTGATTGCAAAAAAAAAAAAAGTTTTTGACTTTTTACAAAATATAACAATATCAGTTTTTGAACATCGCATGTATTATCATTTGCTTTGATCTTCAGAGCTAGCTTTTTTCTAATTGGAATAGACTACATGTGATACTACATGGTTAAAATATTGCTAAATAGGTAGCACTAAAACAGAGTACATATTTCAACATTTCACTTTGCCCCACATTCCCCGAGGTTTTCTGATAAGCTTTCATATTAATACGAATTTTGAAGATATAATGATTCCACATGGAGAAAAATATAATTATACTTATTATCATTAGCATTATTGACATAAAAAATGTATCCATGGCTTAGACGTCAACTGAACGTTCATTTATGTCAGCCGACAGTTTTTTTTTCCAATAAGAGTCAAAAAAAAAAAAAAAAAGTCACAAACTTAAATACATGTGTGCATTTGAATTAAACCCTCATAGTTTGATGCTGCACATTTTAGGTAAAAGAATCATAAATTACAAAAAAAAAAAAAAACATTCCAGGATTAAAGTAATTATTGTTGTTGTCCGTTTTCCATGAGAAGGCACTTGACTCCTCCGTCGTCAACGTGTCAGCCGATGATTCCATTTCGCTATTTTCGACCGAAGGTATGCTCGGATCATAGCATTTTGTTGTAAAAGCAGCAGTTTTTTAAAATGTAAGAGTAACTAAAATAACAACAGACAAGTGAAGCAAAAGTGATGTAAAGGACACTAAGACTGTTTTGCACATTAAAATGCACGCCCAAATTAAGGATGTCTGGTTGTCTCCTTTAGAAGCGCGTGGATTGCTTACTGATCACCCCCGCGTAAAATGGAACTCTGCGTTCGAGGGGGCGTGGCGAAGTGCCTTCTCGTGAAAAACGGTCAATAATTACTTTTATGTTGTGTAATATGGATTGATTTGGCCGAAATCAAGAATTATGATTTTGCTTAGTTAAGTTTAATTCAGGACAATACATGCTCAAACTTGTGTTCCTAGTAATCATAAAAATGAAAATTATTTGCAGCGATCACAAAGCTACTAATGTACAGTACTAAATATCTGTCTCAAACACAATGAATAAACAAACCAATCAAACTTCTTTTATTGATTTCTTTCTTTTTTTTTTAATTCCGAAGTCCTTTTGTTTTTACAGGAAGTTTAGAATAAATAAATAAACAAAGATAAATAAATAAATAACCAAATGAATCAAGTTCTTTCACAATATCCAGCGAGGAAAATTCCACATCGTCAAACATAAATAATAATGATTCTTCTATAAATTATACATTAGTTTAGTTGCAAGAAATTAAATGAACGATAATGATATATTCCATGAGACCTGTTTCTCAAAAATTGAATGGGCTTTCTCAAAACATTTATGGGAGTTGCAATGCAACGCTGAGCAATGAAACCTTTCAAAGATAGCCGCAGTGACAACTTCTGTAAACATTTTGACGCAGGCTCTTCAGAAAATCCCTACACCACTGTGATTCCCGTTTCTACTTATGAATTAAACAGACAACTGTTCAAGTTCGTCAGCAATTTTGCCATTCTCATTATGCATACTCGGAAAATGGTTGGGCTTTGCATGCAATTACTAAAATGGCTGAATATTCAATTTCGTGAAAACTGACTAGTAGGATTTATAACTATACTGTTTCAACAAGAGTTACAAGAACCATAAAACACAAAATTGTATGTAGAAATTTTTTGTCGCTAGTTGCTTTTGAATTGTTACGTTTTCAACTTCTGTTGGATAAGTTGACTTTCCACGCTTGGTTACTGTGAGATCAAGTTCAAGGTGCGATGGTTTAAATTATTCTCGTTGTAAATGATTACCTTTCGAATAAGACACAGTTGATTTCTCATGAAAGTAACTAAAATGACCGAATATTCAATTTCGAGACAACTTCATAACAGTATTTATGATCAGACTGCTTTAATAAGAGTTATAAGAATCATAAAAAACAAAATCACATTTAAAAATTATTTGTTGTCAGTTGATTATGAACTATTATGTTTTCAACATCTGTTGGATAGGTTAATTTTCTTCCATGTTCGGTTGCTGTAAGATGAAATTCAAGATACTATATGGTTAAAAATTTTATCATTGTAAATTACCTTTAGAATAAAACATAGTTGGTTTTGAATGAAAGTAACTAAAATTACCGAATATTCAATTTCAGGACAACTGGCATGGTAATATTTATGATAAGGATGGTTTTAACAATAACTACAAGAAGCATTAATCTCGAAATCGCACTTAGAAATTCTTGCTACCAGTTCTTTGTTTTCAACATCTGTTGTATAAGTTTTTTTTTTTTTTTTTTCAAATTTCGTTACTGCAAGATCAGGTTTATTTTATCACAGCTAAAAATATTTTCATTGTAAATTGTGACCGTTCCTGTTAAACACATTCGTTTTTACATGCAAGTAAATAAAATGGTAGAATATTCAATTTCAAGACAACTGACAACATTAACATTATCATTTATAACACAAAAATTTCAGTGTTTCACAATGAATATTTATATACTATTCATTGAGAGTATTTTAATTCGAAAACGTTTAATGTTATAAATTAACTCATCAAGCCTGGTTGATAACAGCTCAAGATCAATCCACTGCGGTTAATGTTACCTTCATTGTAAACGATTATTTTTTCATTGAAGCATAAAACTATTTGCGGATAATGAGTAAGTTCACAATCAAAATTACCCATATTTGTCTCATCTCGTTAGACTTTTCACTTTATTTCCCTTTGCAAATTATTTGATGAAATGATATGATTTCAGTGTTTTATGATAAGTATTTGTAATATTTATTGGTATTGTTTTAATTCGATAACGTTTAATGTTTTTAGTTGTCTTTCCAAGTATGGTTGATAACAGATCAAGATCAATTCACAACGGTTAAAATTAACTTCCTTGTAAACGATTATTTGTTCATTAAAGCATAAAATTATTTGCTGATAATGAGTAAGTTCACAATCAGAACTACCCATATTTGTCTCATCTGGTTCGACTTGATCGCTTTATTTCTCTTAGCAAATTATATGACGAAATGATTTGATTTCAGTGTTTCATAATGAGCATTTGTAATGTTTATTGGTGTGGTGTTATTTTAATTCGATAACGTTTTGCATAATAAGTTAACTTTTCAAGTCTGGTTGATAAGAGATCAGGATCAATCTACGACGGTTAAAATTACCTTCATTGTAAACGATTATTTTGCCACTACAGCATGCATTATTTGTTGATAAAAAATAAGTTCACAATCAAAATTACCCATATTTGTCTCATCTCGTTCGTCTATATCGCTTTATTTTCCTAACTTAATCGTTTGATGACTTCAATATCTAATGAAATGATTTCAGCGTTTAATGATAAGCGTTTGTAATATTTAGTATTTTAATTCGATAATATATAAGTTGACTTTCCAAGTACGGTTGATAACAGATCAAGTTCAATCCATGACGGTTAAAATTACTTTCATTGTAAACGATTATTTTATCACTACAGCATACAACATTTGCTGATAATGACTTAGTTCACTATATCAAAATTACACATATTTGTCATGTCTAGTCCGACTAGATCTCTTTATTTTCCTTATCAAATCGTTTGATGATTTTAAGATCTAATGATATGTAGATTTCGGTGTTAATGATAAACATTTAATATTCTTCGGCATTACTATAATTTGGAAACATTCAGCGCTTTTTATTTATATTTAGAAATTGTCACGAGTTATATACACTGCCAGATTATGTGACGCTTGTAACTTCTACGTCTTGATCGTTCTAACCTCTGAGTAGCATTTAGTTATGATTAATTATTCTAACAATTTTTTTAATGTGCAGTGATTTTGTTATTATACTTCATTTGTAACACCAGATGGTTTCAATGATAATTGGTTTGCTGATTCCAATACCTTAAGATGTTAAGTGTACTAGGGTGTGAAATAGGTAATGCAGACAATTAAGCCAATACTTATGGAATTTTATCAATGTTCAATGATAGTAATGCAATATCTGATGAGATATGATGAATTTGTAGTGTTTATTGAAATTCAACGATAGTAATATCAAGATTAAATCTTATGATTGCGGTGACAGTTAATTGTCGATACTTCTATAGTGTCTATTTTATATTAACTTTAAAACAATTTATGGTTTATGATGGTTCAGTGGTTGGATGCATTTACGTTTGAATTATTCTTTTACGATATCAGTAACAAATATTTCAGGTACAGACTGTTCGCAGATCATATGGAATTGGCAAACGTCCAGTTAAGACGAGTCTATATAGATGAGGGGGGGGGGGAATAAAAATTTGCTGCACGTTCTTCGTCAATTTTAGGTATATGCTTGATTTAAAGGCTAACACACATCTGCAAGTGTTGGAATCTTGAAAATGTAACAGATGCGTCCATAAAATAAATTCTTAAATGATTAGACATACCTTCTTTTTCAGTAAAAAAATTATGCTTTGTAACAAAATTGCATAGGACTGTTCCACACAATTCACTCTTTATCATTTATAATTTAGTTGCAGTGGTTCGAAATGACACTCCTAAGTACGCCATGATGTTTTTGGTAGATTACTATAATTGATTGCACGGCCTATACAGGAGTTGTTCCTTTAATCAAAATAAAATTTCAAAGTTTGTTGAACTTATAGTTCAGCTATCATAATTTAAAATTATTATTTATATAAGTATAAAACTTTAAAAAATAAACTCTACAAAATTGATCTGAATTAACCGGAGATCCGGACAAACAGGGGGCACTGATACTTTTTCTTTTAGACCCAGACAGAAAAAAAAAAGCATTAAATCATAAAAAGTATTTGAAGAAAGTTATTCAATTAATTGAAATAAAGAGTCAGAACAATGAAAAAACAACAAACTGGAGAGGAGAAAAAACGTTACACAATGCATATAAGGTCAAAAGGTTTCGAACCTAATACATCTAACACATATCCTTTACTCTAACAACTTATCTATATATCTTCAAGAACGAAAGAACATGGCAGCCTCCACCGCAAGCTATATTTATTTATCAACAACATCATTCTTAATTGAGTTTTCCAAAGTGTTCTTTAACGAGCAAACCGCAATGTGATGATTTTTCCCACAGGCAGCTTCTCCAAGGAAACCAATTCACTTGAAATTGTTGCCCATGTTCGACACTTGTGGTCGTTTGTGAGATAAAAACGCCACCTTAATCCGATTGTGGTTTCCGCCCATCTACTCAAAATACTGCTTCTAAACAGGGTGTAATTAGTGCCGCAGAACGGAGGCGTTCCTCTCAGCTGTTCATCATCCCGCACATTTTTCAGCTCTCTTTCGCTGTCGGAAGAGATCTGCAGTGAAAGTGAAGATGGAAAAATGTTGCGAGGGTTAGCGATGGCGAATTGGATGTCATCCCCTAGTGCTAAATTCTATGAAAATCAAAATATGTTTTCACTTTGAGTTATCGATAAATAATGGTTGAGGAAGTTTAGTACCTATAAAAATATTCATTTGCAAAATTTAAATCTTTACTAATAATAAAGCTGAACGTCTGTATGTCTGGATCTCTGGATGTCTGTTACGCGCATAGCGCCTAGACCGTTCGGCCGATTTTCATGAAATTTGGCACAAAATTAGTTCGTAGCATAGGAGTGAGCACTTTGAAGTGAAAATTCGATTTTGTTCCTTTTCCATTCCCAGTTTCAGTACATTTTACCGAGAGAATTATCGTAACATGGACGAGTAAATTATCATAACATGGACAAGTAAATGATCATAACATGGACATGTAAATAATCATAACGTGGACGAGCAAATTGCCATAACATGAACGAGCAAATTAACATAGCCATATTGGCGAGAAATTCATCATCCATCATTTGTAAATATGCAGGCGTACTGAATGGCCTTTTAATTTAACTACGGGCGAAACCGTGCGGGTGCCGCTAGTCGATAAATAAATGCATAAAAGATATTTATGCATTTTTTTTTCTGCCGAGATGCGATGAAGGAAAAATGGAAGAGGGTTTTAAGCTAGAGATTGCAAATTGTTGAAGCTAATTGTAAGTCAAAGTAATTGCTGAAGTTAGTTCAAGTGCCAAATTAAATGAAAAATAAAATGAAATTTGTGTATCGTACCTAATTAGTTGTTTAGTTACCGTAAACAATGTGTGAAATTAAATTAAAAAAAAATATATTATAAATTTTTGCTGCCAAAAGGGAACTGTGGTGGAAGTCAAGGGAGAGGAATGTTGCAAGTCAGCGCTGGCGAATTGAATGTAATCAAGTGTCAATAAAGAAAATTATAATGTGTTCAGTTTTTGCTTATTAAATCTCATGTATTTATGCGTACGTAGTAGCCATATAGTTGTGTAATAGCCGTAAAAAGTACATTAGTAGTTTAAAAAGTAAGTAAGTTCATAAAGTAAAAACGCTTTTTTGTTAATTTTCTGCTGTTGAAAAGAGCGGTGTTGAAAGCGAAGATGGAACAGTGTTTTAAGCAATGGTTGGAAAATTGGATGTCACCCAAACGTCAAATTTAAAAAATAAATTTAAAAAATAACCAATTAAGTTTTGAAATGTCTTTTAAGGAATCGATATTTTGTATTTTGTATGTGTACGTGGAGTCTATATTGTTGTTTAATAGCTGTGAAAATATATTGTTCGTTTAATTAAGTAAAAACATATTTTATTCAATTGTCTCCGGTCGAAAAGAGGTGTGTTGAAAGCAAAAAATGGTCGAGTGTTTTAAGCAGGGGTTCGCAAATTGGGTGTCCCCCAAACATCATATAAAAAATAAAATTAATTACTGAAATTTCCTTTCTAGTACGAACGGTATCCTATGTTCTTATGCGTAGAGTCTTTGTAATTTTTATTTTCAGCTTCGAACAAATTCATCTCATTCTGACAAATTAAACCTTCCGCAGTCAAGGATCGCAGATTAATAACGTTTACGGTTTTTTCAATGCTATTTCTTTTGTTGAAAACTTCTTTTTTCGCTTTGTGAATACTGATTAAAAATTGTAATATTTAAAATTTGAAATTTAAAAAAAAATTATTTTAACACACAAAGTGAAAATGAAAAATACATTGAAATGAATTCATTTAAATACCTTTGGTATAAGCAACATGTGAGTTTAAAATAATTATTTATAATTTCCGTATCTAAACTTTTAGAGTTAAATTATGTTCCAAAAATATACAGAAACTTTTCAACAACAAAGAATATGCACTTCCAAAGAAAAAAGAAAGTAAGATTATTTTGCTTGTAAAAATAGTTTTATAGTTCTCCAAAGAAAAAAAGAAGGTTAGTTTTACAAGCAAAATAATCTTACGGCAATGTTTATCACAAGGGATGCGATTTTCTCCCTCAGTAACTTAGTTTTCATGAATTTCATTCGTCGCAAAAGGTCAAATGAATCACGTGAGTCGCTAAGGTAATCACAAACAAATAAGTGGAACAAATAGAGCAGTTATGGCATTTTGTTAGCTATAAGCAATCTCGATTACACAAAAAAAGAAAGAAAAGGTTTCAAGAAAACGATGAAATTATTACAATAGTTAATTGCAATAAACTATGATTTCGGTTCGTTGCTGTTTTTTTCCTTGTTTATCTCTCCAAGTTTAGCACAACTGGCATGTTATTGCCACCATTGCTTTCAAAGCAATGGGTAATATACAACAATTAATCAAGGTAAGAATTTCGGGACGTTATTCTTTATTTGGAAACAAGCATTGTTTTCCCTTAACAACAAAGGGTTCTTATTGCAATATTTTCAGATAGTACTTATAAAGTAGCACTATAACTAAGTTGAGCATTTGACCACATAATTTCACAATAAACTTATTTAAAAAAGAATGCAGCTATTAACTAATGGGGTCAAAAACTTTTCGTATTACTTGTCACTAGTGAACTATTTTTGGTAAAATATATTCAGATGCATTTTATGAAGTACATTATGAGTTTGTAGCGTTATTGTTGCTATAAAGATATAGTAGCTGGGAGTTTTCTTAAAGCGAGAAAATTCTCCTTGAAATTTTTAAGAGGAGAAAAGTTTACTTTGGAGAGCAGTAAAAACGAACTTTTTAAGGATGAAATGCAAGATGTCAGAGCAAGAAGAGTTGATTACTATTTGGATTTTTAACGTTTATGATGTTCGACATTTTGCATTTAGGAAACAAAAAAAAAAGCATTAAAATGTAATATAGAATTTCATTAGCTTTCCCTGCATTTTCCGCAGCAATAATTTTTATTTAAAATACAAAGCATCAAATTACACTTGCCTAAATACTTGAGGTGTATTTCTCTTTTCAATGCGTCATATGCGCTAATAGAGCTTTTAAAGCAATATTTAATATCTCTGACTGCTGTTTGTATACATTAAGTCACACTTTAAAATAAAATAGGAGAGTATACAAAACATGCAACGAGGGCAAGTGTTTTATCCAGGGTTGCGGAGTCGGAGTCGGTAGTCGAAGATTTAAAAGTTCTAGAGTTGGAGTCAACCGTTTTCCCTCAAAGTCCGCAACTCTGACAGTGTTTGCGGAGTCAAAGTAGGATAAATTTTAATAGAAAAGAGTCGGAAGTTCTAAAATTACCGTAGTCGGGGTCGGAAACAACCGGTCCTTTTTCCTTCGGCTCCGCAGCCCTGGTTCTATCTTCCACCTAAATCATGGTTTTAAATTTTGTATATACTAGGTAATTCGAAATTGTTTTCACAGCTAAGAGTTTGGAAAACGAAATTGTTTTCACTTCTTGATAGTGTTCCCTCCAGACGGCTAATAACTACCTGGAAGCATTGGGCCGCATTCCAGGCAGAAAAGAGGAGTATTGAACCGCCCTGAATTTATAACGGTATTGGGAAAGCGAATGAACGATACCAATCAGGTTTATTAGCAGAAAACTCTTTAGTGCAGCAAGTGTGCATCGACAAAGACCACGTTTGTCGATGCATATGTGTCACAGGAGCTGTTGTGCCATTTTTAAAGGACAGCGTTTGTTCTGATTGCGTTTCTCCGGGTACCAACTAAGGGCAAAATGTTACTTCTTCTAATTAGAAACTTACATGTGATGAATTCTTGATGGTTTCAGGAGATATGCTACTTAGGCAGGTACAAAATGACGTCAGAGACGATTACTTGTATTACTTCATCTCGCTAGATCTGTTTCTATTTTCCCCTTTTCTGGTTCTCAAAATGGGATGTGACCTTATGTTCCTGTGTAATTATTAGTCGTCTGGACGGATACTATCACTCCTATTAACTTTTAAAAACAACTTAAAAACACCCTGTATATTGTCTCTTCAGAGCAACAGTAAAATATCTAATCCCAGGGACAGCCAATAAGATATCCTACTATTGCTCCAAGGCGACGATATGTAAACAAAATCATAAACTGATTTCTAGAAGCAAATTGCCGATCTATTGATATACCGTTATCAATACCTTGCACCTCATCCCGCGCAGGCACCGTTATCAAATGGAGTGGGAAAGTGTCTATATGCGCTTAATACTCTATGCGCATAGTTTCGGTATAAACGGAATTGAGCGGCTTATAAGCGAGATGCGTTTAAATGCAAGTCAATGCTGCTTGTTCGACTATCAGATGACATCAGGAATTGATAATGTAAGCACTATGAACATATACCCTGGTAATCCCTCAGCTTGATTTCACTATATGATTGGTGCGTACATTTCTGCGCATGTGCATCTCAAGTTATATCTTTGTTGAGATGTGACAAAGATGCTGCTTCACTAATTATAGCTAGAGATATAAATCGTTGCATTTATAATTATTGCTATATCTGCACGTCAATTATGTATTCCCAACAGTAATAATGAATTAGATGAAGTAGATTAGTTGACCAAATTTACCTAGCCTAATATTTGGTAATCTTGTTTTATATTGAAATGCAAACGAATTTACTATTAGGTTAAACAATTATAGATACCAATATGTGTTCATTTCTTTATATTTAAAACTAAAAAACTGATCTTTTGCGCTGCTTCAAAAATTTCGTTCCAGCTTATATCATTGGAAATTTAATTAAGTAGAAGAATAAAAAAAAAATAATTAAAGTATACAAAAAACATCTGCTTTTTTGTCTTAAAATTTTCAATAGAAAGGAAAAAAATTAATTTTTAGAAGAATGATACAATAGATTTAAATGACACATTAATTCAAAGTTTTCTTTGAATTAATGTGTCAATTAATCAATTTAGAAAGAAAAATTAAGAGCTATTCCATTTCAGATCAGGCAGGGTCTGTCACATGACCATCACCGATTTTTTTGGAAAAATTACAGTAGTTGCAACTAAGGGACATATGAAATATCCCAAAAGGATTTTGCAAGAAAAATTTTTTTTCTTCAGTTACAGCCTATTAAAATTCTGAACAAAATCCACCATTTTGGAAAAAACCGGCAAAACACTCCATTTGAAATGGACACTATTTCAAATGTATTTAACCTACTTGAATTATTCTTTTTTCTAAAAATAAATAAGGACCCATATATCCTCTAGACATCGTTTTTGAAAGCTTAGTTAGGTTTTTTGATAACGAAAAAAATTCATTTTTTCGGCGAAAAAACTGCATTTTTACCGATTTTATGATTTTTTTTCTCCATGAAAAAAAAGTTTTTTTTTTTTACTAAACAGAGATGGCAGTCTAAAGCCCTTATATGATAATTTCATAACACATTTTATTATAATCCTTGGATGCATACAGCCTCGGAAATAAAATTTGAAATTTTGAAAATTTTCAAAAATTAGCTATTTTTGAAGTGATTTCACTCAAAAAACCCATTTTTTAAAAATCCACAAATTGGCTCATTTAAACCCCATATAATGCTTAACAAGTGGATAGACATTGCATCCCGTATTTTTCCCCATAAAATGTTTTATGATTTTTTGAAAGTGACCTAATCGCCCATGGCATGCATGTAAAATAAAAATTTCTAATAATTTCAGTCACTGAAAATCTGATAATATTAATACCTAATAGCTACAATAATGGTGCACTATATCAGCAACAAATAAAATTGTACTGACTTTTAATAATATAGCAGTATCAAACCGCTTCTGATGACCCAGTCAATTCGTCTCTTTGTACTTCGTTATTTAAATATATTTTTCTGCTGATCAGTGCCTAATTGTTATGGGAGCTGAGCTCCCATACTTCCTTATTTGTTTCACTCAAATTTTTGTATTGACCGAATTCAGGCCACTTAAGCATTAAAATAAGTTCTGAAGACTATAGGGATCCTGCACTTTTTTTTTTTATAGAAATTGGATCCCTGGCTATAATAGCTACCTTTGGTGAGATCTGTTTAGTTACCTCAACTTACAACCATGTTCAATTGATTATTTCTCTCATAAAACAGGTGAGCTTTTTAAATTCTTAAACTACAAGTGAGTTTTGCGGTTTGAATTTAGCATACATATTCTTACGTATAAAAGTAATCATACGAGGTAGGATCCAAAAATTATGTGACAACATTCGACAATGACAATCAAAGCACGAAATTAAAATTAATCGTTTTAAATGCATTGTATTGTTCTTTCCTTTGATGGTTTCTCTTGTCGCGTAATTGAGTTAAAGAGAAAGAGAATTGAAAGAAAAAAAAAATGATTTGTTGCTGCATATGAAAGTAACGGTGAATGCATAGCTTTGGAGACAAAATAAACTAATATTTATAAAAGAAAGGAAAGATTTTAACTGTTACTAATAAAGTACATCATTATCGTAGCTATTAGTCATTAATATAATCACCAAAGGCTCTTCTATCTAAAGGCTACATACAGAGTCTTACAAAAAGACGAATTGACTGGGTCATCAAAAGCGGTTTGTTACACATAAATTATTAAAAGTCAGTAAGATTTTAGTTGTTCCTGATAAAGTGCACCATTATTGTAGCTATTAGGCATTAATATAATCAGAATTTCAGTTACTGAAATTATTAGACATTTTTATTTTACATGCATGCAATGGGCGATAAGGTCACTTTCAAAAAATCATAAAATATTTTATGGGAAAAAATACGGGATGCGGTGTCTATCCACTTGTTAAGCATTATATGGGGCTCAAATGAGCCAATTTTTAGATTTTTAAAAAATGGATTTTTTGAGTAAAATCACTTCAAAAATCGCTAATTTTTGAAAATTTTCAAAATTTCAAGTTTTATTTCCGGGGCTGTATGCATCCAAGGATTATAATAAAATATGTTATGAAACTATCATATAAGGGCTTTAGACTGCCATCTCCGTTTACTAAAAAAACTTTTTTTTCATGGAGAAAAAAAATCATAAAATCGGTAAAAATGCAGTTTTTTCGCGGAAAAATGAATTTTTTTCTTTATTAAAAAACCTAACTAAACTTTCAAAAACGATGTCTAGAGGATATATGGGTTCTTATTTATTTTTAGAAAATATAATTATTCAAATAGTTTAAATACTTTTGAAATAGTGTCCATTTCAAATGGAGTGTTTTGCCGTTTTTTTTTTCCAAAATGGCGGATTTTGTGCAGAATTTTAATAGGCTGTAACTGAAAAAAAAAATTTTTTCCTGCAAAATCCTTTTGGGATATTTCATATGTCCCTTAGTTGTAACTACTGTATTTTTTTCAAAAAAATCGGTGATGGTCATATGGCACTTTTCATATCTGCCTGCCTGATTTGAAATGGAATGACTCATAAGTAATTTTACAAAAGCTGTCGTTGGCAAATAAGTTAGAGTTGGTTGGAGTAAGTGGGACCCCTTTTTACAAAAGTTCATTTTTGAAGCTTTTTGCAAAAGTTTTTAAGCAAATAAATTTTAACTTACTGACTTATTTCGTCTTGGACATTATTAATAACCAAAGTACATGATTATTGATTATTTTCTAAAGTAATGCTTTAAATACTTCTAATGATCATATTTTAAAGAAAATCAGATAGGAGTCATACCATTCTCATTTAAATTTAAATTTAGCATGTCGAAAAAAGAGGTAAGGGGTCAGCTGAGTTGAAAAAGTATGTTATTTTCAGTATGAAATATTTCTTTGTAAATGCATCCCTTCATTAGATATTTACCGTCCTTTAAATCAGTTTGACGGAAAATTATAAAACCAGAAATAAAACATTGTAGCTGTGAGAGTTATTGAAAGCCCATAGGCATATATTTTACTATCACATATGAAGGTGTACTGAATAAACGTGATACACTTGATTAAGATCAATTTTGGTAAATTATCCAGCACTTTAAGTTGAAAGCACTAAATGGCAGCGTCTATGAAAAGTTGGATTAGAGAGAACCATTATCACTCCTACCTCAGTAATAGTTCCAAACATCATTTGCATCAGATCAAAAAAAACAAAAAAACAATCGCTATTTCTATTTGTTTTTACAAATTTAGCATTATTTTTTTTTCTTTTGCATCATCAATTTCCAACAGTTACCTAATACTTAATGTTTTTTTTTATGCAAGCTTCACAAATACATAGTCACCAGCTTTAGCACTTTTCTTAGCTGAACTATCGATTCCTACTAGGTCTTCATAGTTATCTTTTCATAGAAATTTTGCATCGGAGTTGTTTTTGATTTAAAAAAATCGTCACTATTATGGGGGCACCCACTTACCCCATAGTGAGGGGACCCACTTACTCCTTATAGTAAAAATTTAAGGGCTAAGTGGGACCCCTCCTCTTAAACACTTATTAATAATACTTTATGAAAAAAATTCCTATTGCAATATGCACTTTGGGTTAAACTATACATGAAAATTTAATGAGTATAAAAAATAGTTGGCTTCTGAGAAAAATGTTCCTTGAACTCCCTAAAACATATTATGCGGAATTTTTTTTGGACACAAGTTTTATGACCTAGAAAAAAAAAGTCCCCGAAGTCTCAATATATGCAAAACCAATCCATGTGATGGAATGCGACATGAAGAGCGTAAAAAATTATAAAGACCTTATGAGGCAGTGAGAAGCAAAGGGATGTAAGTGGCAAAATTACAAATTTGGAGGTAACCAGTACACATGGTAGGTGAACTTCTCCTCTGTCTTGGGGCAAGAGATGGTACTAGTAGCCCTGGTAGTTGCTGCTATACAGCTCGTTTAGAAAAAAATAATCAATGAAAGCCTACCTATAGGATGTTATCTCTAAACGCGTTTTACTCAAAACTTGAAAATGCACATTTACATCCCTTGCTTCTCACTGCCTCACATATGTATTTAAGTTTTACGGGGATGATCCACTTTCTCCAACCAATCCTAATTTTGTTTCAAGACTGTTGCCTCATTTATACTTAACAATACTTGAACTAAATGGTTCTGCAGCCTTGTTTAACACTATTTCCAACATTTGCTAATTTGATTTCAATACGAATTGTAAATGATCTGATTCTTCCCTCTTCTGGGTAAATTATAAGATTAGTTTTTTTTTTTTTTTTTTTCAAAATATGATGGCAACACTCTAAACAGCTCATTGTGTAATCGTATTATTCTGAAGTTACTATTTGGAAGCTACTCTTAAATAGTGATTTGAAGCTACTGAAACGTATCTTCTCCTACATTGTGTTATACCGTCATGCAAAAAAAAAAAAAAAGTTTAGAAATCTAGTGCTGGTTGTGAAGTGGTAAGAAATAAAGATGATCAGTTTTAAACATTAAAAACACTAGTTTCTGGTTGAAATTTACACTATCTTAACTAAAATAAATTTATTTTACACCCTATTTCATGGTTCAAAGCTCACTTTTGCTATGAACAACTAGGTTAATAATTCAATTTAAACAGCTTTTATAGTAAATATTTCTTCATTTTCTGTATGTATGTAGTGTTTGAAAAGTTTTGTCAATTTCATGGCA